>NW_017802602.1:4255056-4257617 GCF_001625305.1 Branchiostoma belcheri | reverse complement strand
AGTTTGTTACCGGATGTTTATATTTTATGTACTTCGCGTGACGTTAGAACCTGGGATAGCTTAATTCCTCTCTATATCAATGGACCGACACGCCGTGCTTGTACTAAAGACATGTAACCTAGTCTATCAGTTGTATCTAGCTAGTGCCAGCTACTTGTACTGATCAAGTGTCTACTACATTTCAATTAGATGTTATATGAGAAGGAAATACAAAGGAACGATAGTCAAAAGCTTATTTAACGTCCCTTTTTTAGATCCATAATTACAGCTTTCTGTGTTTGCGTTCATTTCGGACGATGGTTATCAAAACTATTTTTCAGCCGAATTGTAATGTTGAAAAGTTTCGCGCTTAGAATTCGCGCTAATTTGAAGATGATGAGGTTAAATCTATTGAATTTTGTCCAATGTTTTAACCTTTATTGACAGATAAATACCGTTCCCCAACTGATGTTATACCGTTGCTCTGATTGGGTACCTGGTTGGACCTGGAAGTAGACAGGACATAGGCCCCCATGCAAACCGTAAAACATAGAAAAACCACGACAAAATGAGTACTTAGTAGGTAAACTTTGACGGGACATATCTCGTCTTTAAATAATTTTGGAATTCTACAAACCTACACACGGTTGTCTGACTACTTAACTCCAAGGGGACACATAAACCAGCATCATTTGACGCATTGTTACCGTACTACGGCTTATTGTATGCCTGAGTGTTCTTAGTATCCAATCCGGCTTTGGTTAAAGCTATCTGATGCATTATAATGCCCTTACTGTACTTGGTGAACACCCCAATGCTTGGTTGATAACTCCGGTACTTGAAGGCACGACTATCTCTTTTTCTTTTCTGGGCTGGTATTATGTACTTAATAGTTGGATATTGCCAGACTGGCAGAAGACCGCCAGCAGTGGAAGACCTTGGAATTGGCCAAACAAACAGCCTCGACGGCTGATTAAGCTATGGGAGAGAGTGAGTGAGTGAGTGAGTGAGTGAGTGAGTGAGTGAGTGAGTGAGTGAGTGAGTGAGTGAGTGTGTGAGTGAGTGAGTGAGTGAGTGAGTGAGTTGGATATAGATATTAGACTACCTTGCAACGTTAGATGTTCACTCTGAGGTGAATGAAAAGTCTTCTCCTTTACGTGATTATCATCCACTGCGTCCTCTTGTCCGTCCGACAGGACTGCTGATGCTGTAAGGAGAGAGTAGAACTATGACATCGTACATGTATGGGTGTCGACGGAACCATAATAATGTATACAGTATACATTATACTTCGATGTGTATATATAATACATATTAACATTTAAGGGGTTCAATTTAATTTGCAGGGTTTTGTATCTCTGAACTGTTCTTAAAATTTGCTGGGAGTGTTTTGTGGGTGCCTGGAATGTTTTATTTTTTCACCTACCGGCATTTGTCCTAACTTATAATGCTGCCACCGCGCAGCTAAGAAGAGTAGTCAAACCTGTCCAGGTGACCACTTCTTCAAGCTGGCCACCTGTCCATTGAGACCGCTTTTTCTCGGTCCCAAAAAAATTCCCCATCGACGCATTAAGCAACCTGTCCAAGTTGACCAATTTTTTCCAATGTTTTAACCTTTATTGACAGATAAATACCGTTCCCCAAATGATGTTATACCGTTGCTCTGTTTGGGTACCTGGTTGGACCTGGAAGTAGACAGGACATAGGCCCCCATGCAAACCGTAAAACGTAGAAAAACCACGACAAAATGAGTACGTAGAAGGTAAACTTTGACGGGACATATCTCGTCTTCAAATAATTTCGGAATTCTACAGACCTACACACGGTTGTCTGACTACTTAACTCCAAGGGGATAAACCAGCCTCATTTGACGCATTGTTACCGTACTACGGCTTATTGTATGCCTGAGTGTTCTAAGTACTTAATCCGACGCGTCACAGTTGTTTTCTTTATAACCTCCGGTATAACCTCCCTTCGGCAAAACACACCAGCTTCTCAGGCACACGGTGCGGCGGCAGCTGGCTACATTGCATGTACACCGAACGACTTGTTACACCTAACCTTGTAACATCTAACCCTATACATTGTTTAAAGCTATCTAATGATAATGCCCCAACTGTACTTGGTGACAGCGAGTTCCACTCTGCGATAGTTCTAGAAAAGAATGAATTTTGAACACCTCAATCCTTTGGTTGATAACCCTGGTACATGAAGGCATGGCTATTTCTTTTTCTTTTCTGGGCGGTTATTAGGTATTTAGTAGTTGGATATAGATATCAGGCTACCTTTCTTCCTTTGATGTTGCCCGGGCACTTGCTGCCGAGGGCCTTTTCTAGTTGGAATTAATACAATAATTGACCGCTTACTTTCCAAAAAGCAATTAAGTCGCGCTCTGGAGTTTACCTTTATCAGATATGACATCGCAAAGATCGATAGCACACAAAAGACGACTTGTTTGGGGATGTACCGCTCAACCACACTAACGGATATACACACAAAAGAGTATGCTGCAATACAAAAGATCTCTGAGCTGCGATGAAAATTGATATGTCCTGATAGCACATAGAGGTTTGTACAATAAT
>NW_017802602.1:4253031-4255036 GCF_001625305.1 Branchiostoma belcheri | reverse complement strand
AGGGAGGGAGGGAGTTGACTTAATAGGATAGCACAAATGTTTTCCTACTTCATACACGATGTCCTTGGTGCTGAAATAGGGTCCCTAAATCCCTGCCATACATGTTACGTTATATACTTCTAGTTGGAATTAATACAATAATTGACCGCTTACTTTCCAAACCTTTCAACCCCCTATTCTTGAGTTGCTTTTCGTCCTCTCCGTCCAGTTGTCCTAGCACACCGTCCGACAGGGCTGCTTGTTCTGGAAGGAGAGGGTCGAAGTACGTCATCGTACATGTATGGGTGTCGACGGATCCACAATCATGTATACATACATTATACTTCGATGTATATATATATATATATATATGTATATATGTATATTAGCATTTAAGGGGTTGGTTAGTTTGCAGGGTTTTGTATAGAACTGTTCTTGAAATTTGCCGGGAGTGTTTTGTGGGTGCCTGGAATGTTTTTTTTCACCTACCGGCATTTGTCCTAACGTTGAATGCTGCCACCACGCAGCTCAGAAAGAGGAGTTTTAACCACATATTAGCCGTAGACTTTCCGTCCTGCAATGAAAAAAATACGATTTTAAAACAAACAGGCCACAATACAAACACACTGCCACAAGAAAGTAGCAAACATCTTGCAAAATACTCTGTGAAAGGTTTAGTCAAGCCTAGACAAAATGCGTATCAATCAATAAACAAAGACATTGCTAGATACATGTACAATACAGGTTTGAATAGAAATACAGTTTTCAACTGGAAGAACTATCCCTTAGAATTACAACAAGGAGAACTAGACGTCCAGAAATCTATCACTGTGTGTAGGGGTCGCGTGGCGTAGCGGCAGAGTGCTCTACTCGGAATCAAGAGGTCCCGGGTTCGAGTCCTGACATGCCACCGATCTTGTGACCTTGATGAGAAAGGCACTTTACATGACTTAAATCACTTCGCTCAGGTGAAAATGAATATTGTATTGTCCCCTGTGTTGGTGGCGGCATTAATGTAAGTTGAAAAAACTTGAGTGTGCCGTCACCACGTCTTGTGATTATGTGTTGGAATATATATATATAATCTATCAACTCTCAGCCAGGAAAGAGTGAAGTTCCTACCGTACCGGGAGACAGTAGTCGGTGACTGGACAACGGCTGGGTGGTAGAAGTTACGTCTTACGTCTGTCTGAGACGCAGTTCATTGTGGCTGGGTACAATCCTGGTTTGGTCATGCTAGCGTCAATAGTCGCCTGTACCAACCAGTAATTGGGGGTAACCTGGGCGGGTGTGTTACCCAGGCTATGCTTCATTATAACGTGCACGCAGTTTTCACCGGTGTACGATTCGGTTTCTAGATCTAACTACCCCTGTAAGACAAAACTAGTGTTGGTAGATAAATATAGAACGGTTTTAAAGTGCTCAATTTCTAAACGTACCCCCACAAAATGCTCCGACTCTATTGACACCGTTGCAATATTAAATCTCTCTTCCACTGTTTATATATCCTAGTAAGTTGTTTCTGGTTGTACCATTTTGTCCACAGCTTTGCGTGTGGTCAGCTTTGTCAAAACAAAACTGGAGTGACAGTGCGCCACACAAGACGACATCATGATTCTTATCATTCCAGTGTGAATCCGCATAAAATTTAATAACATATTTCTGAACAATTTTGAAAGAGATGTCCTTATATTTTGGTGGACATTTTTCCACGGATATTAAGTGTATATAGATTCATAGCCATAGTCTGTTCTATTTCTCAACAAAGTCTGTATATATAAAAAAATTCATCACAAAATATTACACGGGGATACACGCAACAAAAGCATCCAAATTCCCTTTAAATGCAAATCTATCAGGAGTTAACATTTGTAATAATAGAACACACAAGAAAGTGACTTACTTTGAGGTGTTTTTCATTATATACTGACAAAATCACTCGTCACGGGACATCCCCACAACAGAGCACAAACAAAAAAAGCAATTAAGTCGCGCTCTGGAGTTTACCTTTATCAGATATGACATC
>NW_017802602.1:4151331-4252393 GCF_001625305.1 Branchiostoma belcheri | reverse complement strand
CCTGCCATACATGCGAATAATCTAGTCTTCAAATTCATTTCTTTACATTATCGTTTGATTTTGGTATTCTACGGCATTGGTATCGTTTTTCAATGTTTTTTTTTCAACTTACGGTATATATTTGCTCATTTTGCAACCGTTTTGTATGATTCAAGTATGGTTGAAAACTTTTTTTTGGAAACGGCCGAAAATTCATGCGCGCGCGAATGTCATTCATATAATCAAATCAACATGGCCTTACTCACACGGACGTGTAGGTGATATGACTGAATAACATGTTACAATATTCACAGGTTGATAATGAATGAATGAATGAAAGACCTTTATTGTACGTTTGTGCTCTAACAAGCTAAGTACAGGTCATGGATAGACAAGGAAATGGATTCAGCAATGATACTTAAACTATACATACTAATGTGATCTACTATTTACATTTTTCGACTTCTTCTCGCTTCTTGACACAGTTATAGATGTACGAGCATATAGAATTAGTGATACATGGTTTGTCAAGTTTCATAACAAATAGGAATTTTTCTGATTCATTTAAATGTGCAAAGCTGGGGAACTTATCTATTATATAAGAATATAGGTAATCTCTCTCATTACTATATAACGTACAATTGACTACGAAATGATACTCATCCTCAATCTTATTTAAATCGCAAAATTGGCAAATCCTTTGCTCTAGAGGAATGCGGTTGTGTCTGCCTTTTTCTATGTGGAGTTTGTGTGAACTTATCCGGAGTTTTGTGAAGGCTGTTCTGTGTCGAATGTTTGTAATTTTCAGGTAATTTTCCTCGTGGTAAGTATTTTTTAATAATCTGTATGTCCGTAATTTGTTGTTGTTCCGCATTTCTGATATAAAAGATTGGAGATACATGTCCTTAAGACGTTGGTTGATGGAAGATATAATTTGGGGCAAATTGAAGGTAGAAGACAAGGACGAATGCCAAACATAGGCAAAACCGCTTTCCTCTAGCGTCTTGATAATTGACACCTGCATTTACACGTCCGTAAAGAATATACATTAACCCTGTCGCCTTAACTCCAGATCCACCCTTGTACCAGAACGAAGTACAAGCTGCGTATTTGTTTATTTGTTTATTTTAATTTTTCACAAACTGAAAGGGAGGGCAAAATAGGTGCATAAACACCTTTACAAGTTGCCCTCCCCCATACAAAAACACATATACAACATCAAAATTTACATAGTCAATGACAACAAGTATAAAAATACACAGAATACGCAATCAATATATAGAAGGTTAGATCGGACTGTACGGTTTGAACCACTCACACTGGAAGGTAGCCTCCATAGCATGCCAAAAACTGGGGATTTTGGGGGTCTTCATGGTCTTTGGGAGCTTTTATGTGCTATTTTCTGATTGCAACATAGACAACATAGCCGGCCTGGTTGAATTACCCCCGTTTTCTGAACTAGGCTAATCAGAAAACAGCTGAAGACCACCAAACCCCAGTTCTATAAGCCTGCTACAGAGGGTAACTAGGTTAATCAGAAAACAGCCGAAGACCACCAAACCCCCAGTTTTATAAGCCTGCTACAGAGGCTAACTAAGGTTAATCAGAAAACAGCCGAAGACCACCAAACCCCCAGTTTTATAAGCCTGCTACGGAGGCTAACTGGATCGGAAGGGACGTTACGGACCCCTACTAGTACTCTTGTCGATAAGTGTGGTAGAATCTTTAACATGCTTAAGGTGTGTCTCTCCTCAAACACGGGACATTTTCCTCTATTTTTAACACATAATGGTGTTAATTAACTGTATGTAGGTCACGGTATTGGGAGGCAAATCCCACCTCATTATCATCAGAACTTAACTGGCATTTATCGTCATAGGCAACGCTGAATACTACTTTTCATACTAGGACACACGTACGGTGGTCAAACCGGTCTCTACACTATAAACCATCGTTGCCATGGACACACTAAATGCTGAGCGCTGATTGGTAGTGGGCACACTAAATGCTGAGCGCTGATTGGTAGTGCCCCGTGCGCCGTACGCAGTGTCCCGCCAATGAGGTTGAATATAAAGATAAACAATTTTTTTGTTTGCTGTGAGAGCGGAAAATTGGACCAAACCTGCAGCAGTGGAGCAAGTGCACGCCATTGCCCTATATTTTACACAGCGCTTCGATCCGAATTTTTTCACAGATGTCTGCTGAGTCCGACGTCGCGCTAACCCTGGGCCTCCTCAGTGTCCCGCATGTGCTGTCCGTGATGTGGCGGGTGGTGTCCCTGCTGTACTGGTACGAGGCGACCCAGCGGGGCCTGTGGGACGGGAGCGGGCGGGACCTGGGGCGGCTCCTCACCGGGCTGTGTCTGAGCGAGCTGGCCGACGGGCCCATAGCGTACTTCCCGTTCAACCGCGCGGCTGTGCTCGTCATCAAGGTAATTTCTTTCAACTCAAGTCCTTGTCAGTTTTGACATGCTATTTTTATCGTCAGATTCTTCAACTAGATTCTCGGGACGCACAGTGTTCTTCCCGCTCAACCACGCGACTGTTTCTAACAGATATAGAAGTCCAGATACTACGTATGTGTTAATGTGCCTAAATTCTCCTCCTAGGAAGTTACCACGTCATCTTATTAATAGTATTCAAATATCATTAACATTTTTAATGTCTTGGGGTGGTGGGACTACGCCGCACAGATCTGTCAAATTTGTGTATTTAAATGTTAATTGTACTTTTTTGTTGTGTGGCGATGTTAATATAAGTTAAAAACTTGAGTGCAGCGTCACACTGTCCTTGTTATGTTTTCATGTTTTGATGAATAAGAAAAAAAAACACGCGACTGTGCTCGCTATAAAGATTCTTTGGTTTTGGTACAGGGCAGTTAATTTTCTTATAGAGATATATAAGACTCGCGTAGATGTTACACTGTCCCTTATCCTAATTAGCTAAAAGTGGCTCCGCGGACTTCCGAGAAGTCGAAGCCCCTAGCTCGTTCCGCTCCATTAATTTTCAGCTTTTTTCGCGATTATAGATTATCCATATAACTTCACCGTATCCACATTTCCAAAAGCATTCTCAATATTTTCCATTGTCGTCAGATTATGTCACATCTTTTTCAGTTTTTCCATAAATTTGCATAAAGGTTATGGTATTATTGTTCATGGCACATCAGCCGTGACGTCGAAGTAGGTTAGGGTGACAGGTGGCGCCGGTGGTGTTCACATCGTCTAGAAAAGCATACAAACGGTTCGGACGAGCTATTTTCCTATGACCTAAGTAGATTCAGTAGTGTAGATTACTTGGTATTCTTTTTAACCCAAGTGTATGTTTGTACATCTCTAGTTATAGACCTTATAAAAGTCGCTGTACTTTTCTTGTGTCAGTTAAGTTGAACCAGGGCTTGCCGTGTTTTGATCAGGATGTTACAGTCAAAACCTGACTTGAATTTACCTGAATTTAAGGCGGATAGCCATTAGTAGCTCCTCTGGTCATCTTCTTCCGTATGTATTCGTCGATACTGCTCTTGAATCTGTTTACTGTCGTCTGATTTACCGTCTCCTGTGGTAACTTGTTCCATTCCGAATAACTCTAATACTGAAGAATATTTTCCTGACACCGTAAGTGGCAATTCCTGTTTGAGATGATGGCCCCTTATGGCATAGGGGTTACTTGCTGATGTGAATATATCCTCCATGCCTTGATTTTACCTTCCTTGCTTTGAGCGTGCTGTTTCCCATACAGGTGCTGAACCAGGGCTTGCTGTTCTCGCTGCTGTTCCAGGTCCACTCCATGCGGGAGAGCCGAGCCGTGCCGATGTCCGGGCGTCACCGCGTGTGTTTCGCGCTGATGGTCGAGAACTGCGCAGCCTTCAGGTCAATTATTCCTTATATTCTTTCTTTAGCTATTAAATATGTAAATTCCCTTGAAAGGTCAAGAGAAATTTTCCTTACATCTTTCGCAATTCGGTTAACCAGGTTTGATTCATCCTACACCTATGCAGTATAAGAGGGGAAGAGGAAGTCGGACATCTTATACATGTATGTACTTGTTCTAGTGGAGCAAAAATGTACAATAAAGGTCTGTTATATCCAAGATCATGCTTTATCCAGATCGTTGCTCAGGCACGATTTTGGATAGTCCACGCAATTCAGAGCCGTGTTCAGGCACGGTTCAGGATACATTCATTAAAAAATTTTTTTTTGCAATTCGACATGGGTAATACAGGGCATGGTGGTGAGGTACTCTAGCTGTAGCTAATTTTAGCCTCACCACCAGACATACAGGTATACAGCGACAAAATACATGACAAAAACAACAGGGAAAAGCAAATTCATTGATTTTTTGATTGACTCAGGCTGAGCTGGAACTACGTGCAGACGGCTGAGCTGGCCATCGGGCTGCTCTCACAGGTCCTCGGGCTGGGTCCGGCCGTCCTGCCGCCGCTTCACCTGGCTCTCCTCGCTGCCTGCGTGCTGGCCACGGCGTGCACCGAGCTCGCCTTCCTGCAGACGTTCCGCTGGACCTTCGCGGCGCACATCCCGACTCTACTGTGGGCAGCTTCACTCTACCAACAGTCCGCTTTAAGCGGCAGAATCCTTTGTGTTCTGGGCGTCTTAAACGCACTGCTGGTGTTCAAAAAGCTGTTAGCGTGTAAAGAAACTGCTCCAAAAAAGCATCAATGTCTGACAGATGTAGATGAACAACTTTTGGAGGTCTAGAGATGATACAGCTCAACGCAGAATGCTAGTAAGATTCCGCGGAGAAAATATCATCTACATGATTGGCTATGGATATGATGCTATGGTTTCACTGTGGCCACACCAATTTAATTTGCGGGTTCTCAGATTTTTTCAGAAAAAATATGAATTGACATGGTGGGTCTCTTCACTCTACCAACAGGCGGTTCTAAGTGTAAGAATCCAGCTGTTTGTTCTGCTGGTATGACTCCAAAGTCCTAAAAAGAGTCTAAAATGTCTGTCTAAGTATCTTACAGATGTGGATCAATAGCCTTTGAAGGTCTAGATGATTCAGTATCGCGGAATATGATAATATACCGGAGAAATTTCTCAGCAATTGTGACACAACAAAACGCACAGTGACTTTCGTAAGGCTAACTACAACTGAGTACTACATACAAATACAATGAAATAAAATGCGTGACTGTTATTGTATAAAGAAATCCACATTTATCTGGCGATTTAACCAGTCAGCATGGCGGATAATTCTGACGTCATGATCACGTGAGTGCTAACTCCCTATATGTGTGTCATATAACTACCTAGATTCGCTCTGCTGATGTCTCACCACCTGGATGAGGTAAATGTTATTAGGCCACACTGACTTGATTTTATGGATGACATCCGCGCACGCATTAATTTTCGCCTGTTCTAAAAAGAATCTCGTCTGTCCTGGCTCTAGGCCTGGGTATTCCATGGTACTTAGCGGCAATACGGAGCCTGTGATAACCCTGGATACCGATGGCACCTTAGCTCCACGACTCAAGAACTCAGTACATACGTACAGTGCCGATTGATAAATTCGGCAAAAACCAGGATGTGCAGGCTTGTCGTGTGCGTCGCTGTGTACTGCTGGAAATTCACAATACCAGCTTTGTATTCCTGTGGTTTAGTAGCATGTTTATTTTTGGCCGGAATTTTTTTATTCGCCCGCGCGCACGTGTTTGGGGGGTCTTCAGAGGATGTCATCCTTAAAGTTAAGTCAGTGTGGCCTTATCGCAAATCCGCACGTTGGTTCGTTGATTAGAAACAGCTGTACGTCGGCTGTTCTTTAAGTATGGGGGCTGATTTTAATTGTGCTCGCAGCTAAAACAAATGGTTGTGTCCGTTGTATTTCCCTGTGGTGTGCATGTTCGTGGCGTGTTCTTTTTACCGTAGCAGTTTTCATATTGAAGTAAATGCATTTTTCGGAAACACCCCTATTTTTATAATACCGTGGAACAGGCCGTAGCTTAAGTACCTGTGTGGTAGGCGAGGTTCTGGAAGCAGATATTAGGTGGTTGTTGTCTATAATCGTTTGCGAGTATATGCTGGAATTGTGACTTCTGGTTTGCACCTACTACGATATATTGTCAAAAAAATAATATGTAGCAAATGAAATTTGTTGTTATAAAAGATGACTTTGTTCTTCTGTTCAGATTATCGTGTTGTTGGGCTCATGTACATGTATTTACAAAATAAAAAAAAAACTTCACGGAAAATTGTCGCCCATGGACACTTGTTTAAATTGTGCTTTTCACTTTCAAAGGCATTCCTGCTTATAAAGTTACTCTGTTACAAGGTGTTAAACGTCTGTGCCAAACACCTGCGGGCGGAGACCAGCTACGGTACAACTTCCGCCATCTTTTCTACAATTTAAGACATGACACCAAGATGTTACACACACTCACACACGCACACACACACACACTCACACACACACACACACACACACACACACACACACACACACACACACACACACACACACACACACACACACACACACACACACACACATTTTTCATGTAGGTAATTACCTGTACATCTTGGGAACCGGTAGTAACTGTCCCTGTGTGATCTGCGCGAAGGGCGCTGACTTCTCCCTTGCCTGTCGGATGTGAAGAAAACGCTAGGCGGCGCTGTTTCACCACACCGTGAGGAGGAGACCGCCGTCTTCTCTCCTGACGGGACTGGGTGTGGGTAGATGCTGTACCACCAGAGAAGGCGAAGACGTTTCTCGTGAAGACGTCTTGCGGTGTGAGAATAGCTTCTTGTGACGCGGTCTGTCCCGGCTGGGACACCGCTCGTCATCTGAGGAACCCTCGGAGTCCGCGTCGCTACACTGGCGCCCGATGGGACTGGGCTCTTCCCCGCTCACCGTGGTTTGTGTTCACGGTAGACTTTGGTACAGCGGACTGTGAAAGGGACATAGGGCAAATGACAACAGAGGCTACCGCACGAACCAAATCCGAACAAAGTGAATGCACACAACCCGATCTATCTTATACTATGTAGTAAGGACAGTCCCTTTCCTTGGTGCTGAACTAGCCTTCACCAGGCCTTCCTACGGGTGTACAAATTATAGAATTCAGCAAAAAGGGAAGCAATTGACAAGGAGATAGACTCAGTTCACAAGAGGATACTATGTATATTTCTCCCCTCAAGTAGACTCTATGATAGCAAAACTCCTCTGGCCAAATATTTTTCCTATTTAGGTAAATTGTACTGTTTTGGGATCCGTGTGGTTAGACACATACAAAACAGCACAATTTAGCCTGATAGGGAGAATGGAATTGACAAAGGAAGTATATGAGCCACCGTAGAGTTCATGTGACCGCGTAGTTAGAGGGAGGGGGCGGGTTGGGCTCTTTTGCCAAACTCTACAATCGGCCACAGGTGGACTACCTCGTGACGGTGCACGTGTGGTGAACTAATGTTTCCAGAAATCATTCACTAACATGGTGACCTTTCAGCCTTATATGATGACATCTCGAGAATACAGCATATGCCTTCCTGTCAGCCTTGTTTTCAAGCCCTTTCTACACGAGTACTTCCTAACAGAAACAAATCACAATATCACAAATACAAACCGTTTCCTGGACAGTACATATACGCTTATCATTTTGTTGTGGACATGAAACATGTAGCGAAGCTACTGTCGTGCTGGTGGGTGACATTGAATATTGTAATGATTCTTCATGCTGGTATGAATGTCACACTCCCCACTTTCGGGCAAGATGACATGTCTGCAAAACTCGTTTAAAGCTGGAAGCATGAAGAGTCCAACATACCTCATTATTGACGGCTCAAAATGACTGTAATAATTTTACCGACAATCGTGTTTTAGAGATTTTTGGAAAAAGCGCTTGATTTTGAATTATGAGTAATTGAGTGCGAAAAATTTGTCAACGAAAACTATACTTAAAGTCGGTAATTGAAAAAATCCCTAAAACACGATTTTTGATCTTATTCCTAGTCGTCGAAAAATATAGAAATTGGGGATTAAGGGTAATATACGAAGCCAGGTTTTTAAACGATGTTTGCCTAAAAACATGACATGACTTGTGCTTAGAAACCTGAAAATGATCGTCTTTCGAAGCAAAATTTAAAAGAAATCAGTAATTTAACATAAGCATTCAACATTCAAAGGATGTAAAGACGATAATTTCATTTTAATTTGACGAAATTTACCCTTAAATACTATTTGTTTACTTTCAAATGTTTAACGGGTAGTCCAAAACTGGCCAAAATAGCGTCTTGTAACCCGATACTTTTTAGAACGCGCCTAACAATGGGAAAGAATGCCGTAGTGACAGACCGCCGTGTTCGTAGCCTCCACCGTTCTCACAGCAGACATTTATGCCGAGCTTGAACACAATTAACACGTACTACGTCTTCTTCACGCATCGGCCGTCTTACTCCAGTAGGGATCATTTCATTGGCTGCGCTCATGGCGAGGAGAAGTTCTTCCTCTTCGATCTTCGGCCTGACTCGTGACGTCACTGATGACGAAATGGTGTACTTCGTAAACTTCGTGCGATCTGGGTACGTGTTTCCAGAAGTCTGTTCTTCATCATTCTGAGCTTTACTTTACGGGCGGGGATCCACTTCAATTTTATATTCACAAAACTTTACAATATGTTCGACATTATACGTCTATCTCTTGTACAAAAAGATTTTCGTAATTAAATGCGTCTTCATCCATCTTGTATTTCCTCTGTATCGCTGTTCCTGTGCGCCTTTTTAAAGTATTTTATATTTGTTTATACTTGTTCTTGAGGAAGGGCTTCTAAAGGCGTAGTTGCTTTTGCCCAATCCTCATTAAACAAAAATGATTTTTTTTTCTACTTTTCTTGACAACGTACATATGGTTTACATCTTATTTTGAGCTACTGGGAAGAACCCCTCCCCCCCTCCTTCAAAATCCTATCTACGGGCATGGAACAGACTCCAGTAATGTTTGCTCTGTCTGAAAAGCGCACACATTCATAGCGTGACCTTTGCACGTCCGGTTGCCGAACGAAGAAAGATCCATATATCTGACATTATAAAGGTTTAATGAACTAGCATGCCATATACTTTTATGTGAAGTGACTCCAAACACTTATATCTCGCTACTAGTATATATTTGTTGGATGTATATAGACTAAACCAATTTCATCTTTCATGTAGAGGCTTGTTGGATGTTACGTTCTCAAAATGCATGAACCATCTAGTTACGATTTCTTCTATAAGTATAGGTTTTATGTCCTGTGATTGTGAACCTATGACAACATGTTTCAACGTAGCGGGCTCTCGCTAAAGATTGCCATTACTAAGCGTGTAGCTAGAATGTGGATGTAGTGGATGTAGATTTTTCCTTATACATATTGTATGTAAGTGCCATTAAGGAATGACAATAATATAGGCACCATTTTCTGCAAACTTTCATCTAGATGATAACTAGAAAAATCAGACGAGTCTCGTCATTTCTCACACATACATCTAGCCATAGAACCCGGGATCGCACGGATGCGGGATCAAACTCGAACCAATGATGTGTTTGGAGAAGGAGCGCCCTCTGGCAGCTTGAAGGTGAACGACTGCAGCAGGGTCGAGAAGAACAGGAAAAGCTCCAGCCTGGCCAGCTGCTGCGCAAGACACACACGTTGACCTGGAAATAAAGAATGCAGAGTTGTAATACTTAAATTTTGTAATAATTACTGTGGTTGTAATAATGATATCTCTGATATCTGATCATGACTAGCCTGGTATCCAGTCTTACGTGATTTCGGGTATTAGGGCCGTTGTTCGGGCAGGTTGTGTCTTCGGGGGCTCTATTATATAAGCTTCCCCCGCCCAATGCAACAGGCCGTCCCGGTGGGGGTGTTACGCTAATCAGAGACAGTATGCTTGGGGATTTGGTTTCCCCCAAATGGAGGGCTAATCAATCTCTCGTAAAATACACACCTGGAAACCTATGTGACACGGGCGGGACAGAGCTCTTTCGGCCCCGACCACGAATCAGACTGGATACCAGGCTAATGGCCGCTAATATCTAATAGTTACCTCCTTCAAAAGGCAGAAAATACTGAGACTTGTTGGTGACGTTCCTTTCCGCGTGGAGAAATGTGTCCACGAGTGCGTCTTTGACCACCACATCTTCCATCCCCATCCTGACGGTGAAGACGTCCCCGTACTGCCGCCTCCACGCCGTCAGCTTGAGGTGAGGCGCTCGGCCCAAGGCGAGGAGATGCCCGAGAACATTCACACGTCCTGCCGGGTATCGGTCTGGTTTCTGCAGCACTTCAAATAAAAGAAACATGCTAGAATGAGGACCACAAATAAGACTACAAAAGGCTCCACGGCCTGCCCAGAGAAGATCTCCCGGATGAAATCAGCTATCAGGCTGACGACAGAAAGCATATTTTCAAGTGACGCAGTCAAGAATATCTACGCGCATCCGTTCTGCGCAGCACAGATTTAAACTTGTCTCGACCTTCCGGTTCAAAGTTTCATTGTTCAAACCATAGACCTCCATGTTCAAAGTTCTCAACTCAACAGTCAATAGTTTATAGTACATCGCTGTTTCACTGAACGGAAGACCAGTGCAATTACGGTTTTATGGGTAGAGATGCAATCCAGAGGGTTTGTCCATTCTGCCCAGAACTAGTTGAGAATGGGTATCACTTTTTGATGGAATGTCCTAAGTATGTTGATGTACGCAATTCATTAAATACGAAACTATCGTCATATGTACCAGAATTTACATCGATGGATTTAAGTAGCAAATTTAAGATAATAATGACCTGTGATAACCCATGTATGGTAGATATAGGAATGTATATCAAACAATGTCTAGACATAAGAAATTCCTCCAATATTGTAAAAGTTCATTCACATCCTATATCAGCCACAAACTCCTGTATTAGTTAGTTTAGTCCATAGTTAAGTTTATAGATACGTTTTGCCATACTTTGTACCATGTACAACTGTTGTGCAATAAAGTTATTATTATTATATAGGGCGATAGACTAAATAGACTATAATTTTTGCCTGCGGCCATGGCCCGTAGAGGTCGTTAGAAATTTCACACTCAGCAAACAGACATGTACACTCAGCAAACAAGATTTAAATGATTTCACAAACGAAAAAAAAATCCTTATTGTATATGACAAATAAAAACAAATAGATTTTAAATCGTGGACTGACACTGACAAAAGTTTTTGAGTGACATGTACATGTGTAGTCCTATCATAGTCTTTTAATTGTGGTAAATCAACTGTTTCCATACATTATAAAACTGTCGAGCAAAGGCATTTTCTCTTTCATATTGTTAAAGCGACTTCAGCCAAAGCTAACGCAAGGTCGCACAGAGCTCAAACGGGGTCAAACTCGAACCAATGACGCCGTTATCTGTACATGCTGGAGTAGGGGCGCCCTCTGGCGTGTTGAATGTGAAGGACTGCAGCAGGGTGGAGAAGAACAGGAAAAGTTCCAGCCTGGCCAGCTGCTCCCCAGGACAAGCGGCATGTCGGCCTGGAAATTTCACATTAAAGCTACAGTATGTAATTTTAGTGCAATACAAAACGTACATTGTAAATGTTTTTTCTTTACAAATTAAGTTCAGTGACCTATACTTGATTGTAAATACATGTTTTTCAGGAAGTTGAGGTGCCAAAATATGACGCCTTAAGTGTGTTTAAAGGTTTGAAACACGGATGTCAGCCATGTTTGGTTGCGTTTGTGGTGGCACCAGAAACTGTGTGCGCCTCGTGTGGGCTGTTTTAGCACCAACTAGAAATGTCAAAAATGTGTTGCACAATAATTGCACAAATATGTTGAAAACTAAATGGCAATTACAAAGATATTTCTTTAAATAAGATATGTCAATTTTTGTGCAAAATGTTACATAATGCCCCTTTAACAATTTCACAGATGATAAGTGTTGACTTGTTCTGTCAATAAAGAACGACAAAAAGTAAGACAAGCCAAACGACACAACACAAACGTACAAACACTCACAAACACACACCGTAAACATAACAGTTCGGTAAATATTTCCTTTTAGCTGAAAAGGATTGTCACCTATAAATATCAGTCATATGGCCACATTTGATACTAATTATGATATGGGGACCACTTTTGCAACGTCACAAAATGAATTTTGACCTCATGAAGGGTAGAGATACCTGTTTCCCCTTAGGCCATGTTGATTTGATTATATGGATGACATCCGCGCGCGCATGAATTTTCGGTCGTTTCCAAAAAAAAAAAGTTTTCAACCATACTGTAAATCGTGCAAAACAGTTGCTAAATGAGCAACAATATACCATAAGTTGCAAGGAAAACATTTAGAAACGATACAATGTCGTAGAATGCCAAAATCAAAGGAAAAAAGACAAAAATGTAAAGAAATGAATTCGAAGAGTAGATTATTCGCCATAACATATTCTGTGCCATTTGTTCAACCTTCATGACCACGTAGATTTCATAGTGAAAGCAACTTTTTTTTTTCAAAACTTTTTTTTATTCGCACGCGCGCATCAGTTTTGGGGTTCCCAGAGGATGTCATCCATATAATCAAATCAACATGGCCTTAGGGATGTCATATTCCCGCACTTTGTCCGTCTCTGTGGTGGTGTGGGGAAGCGAAAATGGTACTACGGTCCGGATCCTCATAACCTCCAGCAGACAGGCGTTCACGTAGGAAAGCTGGGAACGGTACGGTGGGACAGGGCGGGCAGACCCTCACCAACAACGGCATCAAGCTAGCGCTCCTGCTGCACCTGTTATTGCTACATAATGTATTGATGTATTTATTTATTTCACCTTAAACTGTACGTCACAGATACACCATCACAAAACTAAGAATCACTCGTCACAAATTGCGAATCGAATCAGGAAGCTCCAAACTTACATCATGTCACTTCTTTCCGAGCACATGATCGTAGTCTTTACCACTAACCACGCTGGCTATATCATAGGAGAATAATTGCCAGGGGAGTTTGGCCGCCTTGCAGGTTTGACTGGCCGCGCAGTTAGGAGGGAAAGAAAGTACCTCCCGCGGCCGGACTCCCTTGGCCAATTTTTAATACTCTTTTTTGCCGAACTCTACGATCCGTATTCCCGTAGAAAGGCCTGGTGGAGGCTAACATAATCGCACAAGAGCTAATTTCATCACAACTGATTGGACCCTGAAAAGGAGACGTGCAAAAGTAGAGGAAAATTAAAATTCTACTGTTGACAGGATGATCCTGTCAATAACAAAATGTCCTACTATTGGCATTATCGTCCGGATATATATAATAGAGTCTTTCCTGTCCATAGCCTTAAGCTTCTGACAAGCACTGTTATTGACAGGACGGTCAAAACACACTGAAAAACAAACTATTTAACGTCACCAGGATCATGCCTTCCTGTCCTATGCAAATGAGTTTAGACCCCTGTTTTCGCATTGCATCCTGGGGATGGGAAACTGGTACTAGTATTAGTAGTAAGGCCATGTTGATTTGATTATATGGATGACATCTTCCGGGAGCCCCAAAACTGATGCGAGCGTGCGAATAAAAAAAAGTTTTGCAAAAAAAAAAGTTCTTTTCATTATGAAATCTACGTGGTCATGAGGGTTGAGCAAATGGCACAGAATATGGTTTGGCGAATTATCTAGTCTTCAAGTTCATTTCTTTACAATTTCGTCTTTTTTCGTTTGATTTTGGCATTCTACGACATTGGTATAGTTTTTATCTAATTTTTTTTTTGTAACTTATGGTATATTTTTGCTCATTTTGCAACTGTTTTGTACGATTTACAGTATGGTTGAATTTTTTTTTTTTTGGAAACGGCCGAAAATTCATGCGCGCGCGGATGTCATCCATATACTAGTAATCAAATCAACATGACCTAATAGCCGTAGACATGTCGTAATCCTTCACTGCCGCAATACGGCGACGTGTCGTAATCCGCCATATTTACAGCAAATCGTTGTTCCAGATGACCATGACGTCATCACAATAGCCAAGATGGAGGCAGTTCCGCGGATGCCGATGTTGTGCCTGGAGTTGAAATTTTCTCCTACAGAAGAGGACGAATTCGGCCCTGTCATAAGAAAGGTAAGACTTTATCCTGAAAACTTCGTTCCTCAGGAGTGTTGTTCCCGAGAGGCACAGGACAGGCGAAGGAGCGTTCATACCATATACTTCTCATCCCGGAAGTTCGTAGTTGTTCAAAATTTTCTGAAATGTATGAAACCTAACCCTGTATAATATGCATGTCATGTGGAGTAGTGTACTATGTACAGGGTTCAAACTAATGCCTAAACGTGTAGTAAAGTCAGTGTAGTCCACACAGGACGGACAGGGCTCGAAATTTGTTTTTGGGAAAGGTGCACTGACTGGTGCATCCAACCTAAAAAATTGGGTGCACAAAAAATATTTTAGGTTCACCATGTAAGATAAGATAAGTAGAATGTCAGCAAAAACTATAGTTATGTTTCATAATTTTCAAGAAAAGCACTATAACATCAACAATGATTATATTATTTTTCTGACACTCAGATGTTAAGAATATGCTGTAACTACTACACATTTAACATCTTTACATACCTACGAAACCTACAAAAATATTTGGGTGCATTGGTGCACCCACAGAAAAAAAATGGGTGCACAGCTCCAAATATGGGTGCACTAAAGTGCACATGCACCCAATATTTCCAGCCCTGTTGGACGTTGATCAGTCTACTAGTAGTACGTATCGACATGAACAAATCATATCAAAGTACATCTGAAGAGAACCCAGAAAGCCTTTATTGACTGAATGTACATGTAACATTACATGTGGTAGAAATCTTGCACTATTGATAGGATCTTCCTGTCATATTGGTAAGGTATGAGCATCTCTGAAGGATCCTGAAACATGGTCAGAAAATGGTGACATACAAATGACTCAAATTCACATCCATTTTGATACTTATTTTTCATCATTGATTATTTGTATGCAAATGTCTTCAGACAATCACTTTAGACACACATTTTGCATACTCTAATTAGCGTACACCTTAATGAAGTTAAACATATCAGAGGATGCAATTTCGTATTAGTTATGCAAATTAGGCCCTTTTTTCTTAGGTTAAATTACTTTTGACTATAAACTTTTCACTGGCGTTTGCTTGTTTGTGCGTGAGTGTGTGTGTGTGCGTGAGTGTGTGTGACAGTGTGTGTGTGTGTGTGTAAGTGTGTGTGCGTGCGTGCGTGCATGCATGAGTGTGTGCACTGTGTGTGTGTGAGTGTGTTCGTGTGTGTGTGTGTTCGTGTGTGTGTGTTCGTGTGTGTATGTGTGTGTGTGTGTGCGTGCATGCATGAGTGTGTGCCTGTGTGTGTGACTGTGTGTGTGAGTGTGTGTGAGAGAGAGAGAGTGTGTGTGTGTGTGTGTTTGTTTGAGTGTGTGTGAGTGAGTGAGTGAGTGAGTGTATGTGTGTGTGTGTGTGTGTGTGAGAGAGAGAGAGAGAATGTGTGAGTGTAATTTGCCTAATAAATGAGAAAATGTTGTTTATATATATATTATAATTCCATACTTGTGGCATTTGGAAGTTATGTAAAGTTCACCATCATTAAAATTAATATAACTTAGTCAATTACATAGTTTATGAGGAAGTGCTTTCATAGCCTTCTTTATATATCCGTAGGAGTGAACATCATTTGGTGAAGGTATGAGATTGTGTAACTCTAGTTTATGAGTCATGGAATCATACAAATGAGTACTAGTACAGCCGCTGAATACTCCTCGTCAAGTGTTATCATTAATATTGAAACTACACATGTGTAAGTTTGATTCCTATTACTATTAGTCAATGGTTCTTCTTGTGTTGATTACAGTATGTGAGTACGTTTTACAGTGAAGATCCCAGGGGGTATGATGAAGAGATAAGGAAACTGCGACAGTTACAACAGGCAAGTGTCATCTTCTCTTACATGACAAATGTACAAACTAACATAATAAACTTGATTTGACAATTTTTGTCAGAACGTTAGACTGGTATCTATGACATAAGACTGGGTAAGTCTGGCCACCTGTCTTTCTTTAGTAAACTGTCATTTTAGTAGAAACATGATTGAATGTGATTTAATCTCACAATGACAGTTAAAAAGACACTTTGGCAATTTTTGGGACAATAGAAAAATAACCAACATCAGAATGTCAGCCCTTCTTTTGTTTATCAGTTCCCCCAAATCTCCAGTCTACTCTGCAATTATTATAGTGCGCAAAAGTCAGCAGGCCAAGACAAGAGGTTGGCACCGAGCAGTACAATAGATATACACACTAGTCAGAGTGACCTGTACTTGTGTTTCACACTCCAAAATATGATATAGTACTACTGTACAATAATCAGGTCCAGGTTTAGGTCCGGACCTGGACCTGATCCTCTGAACCTGATCCGGACCTGGACCTGAATTTTTTATACATGTACCTGGGGTGCCAGAGTATACAGTGCAATTTTATGAAATTTTACTAGTATACAGTGCAATTTTATGGAATACAGTGCAATCATGATAAAGTAAACAGTGCAATTTTACGGAATACAGTGCAATCGTATTAGTATACATTGCAAGTTTACTAGACTGAGTATACAGTGCAATTTTACTAGTAATTGTACTGTATTCCGTAAAATTACACTGTATTCTGTAAAATTGCACTGTTACTGTATACTCTGGCACCATGTGTACCCACCCCATGTATACACATGTTAGTGTGTGCAGGTGCAGGTTAGATTGCAGGTCTGTAGATTAAAACTTGATGTTTTCAACTGTTGTAACTTCCAGTGTGCAGTCCGAGTGAGCCAGGACTTTGAGGGTTGCAGTGTCCTGAGGAAGTACTATGGACAACTGCAGTATCTGCAGAGCAGGTTTCCTATGGGGGAGGGGGGCGATGCAGCCGTGCCCTTTACATGGTAGGAAACCTTTCCTCTGTCTGATGCCTCTACAGTTGAATCCTTGCATAGCCAGAAGTATGTATATCAAAGTGCTGTATTCATTGTAAGAATTAAACCTTGATATTCTGTTGCATCAGTGCATGATACTGTGTGGTGTACCAGTTCACTGGACTTGGATGCGGACTTGTAAGAATGTTTAGGTTCAAGTCCAAAAAAACCTAAAAGTCTGGTCTTATTTAATACCATAAAACACCATTTCATACTTATACTTTATTCATAAAAATCAACATAGCAGTAGTACATGGTACAACTGAATTGTGTTGACAAAAAGTAAAACACGAGTCAACTTAGCAAAAGTACATTAGAGACATCACAACACTTACATTAAACACAGAGGCACTAAGCCTTCATTTGGCTGTTGTATAGACGGATTGAGTAATGTAAGAATGAATTATACAGTCTGTTTGTTCTAGCCCTGGGTACCCTGATCCCCCCCGAGTTCCTGAGAGACATTCCCGTTCCTGCTGGCCTCACGTCCGGTACCAAGTCATGCAGTGGATGCTCCGGGTTTAGCATGTTTTTGAGCAGTTTAACTGTTGCCAGTTCACGACGTTCCCTGAGAGTGGGAAGGACAGGGACACTCCTCCTCCCACCAAGAGAGATTATCCTTAGGGCCCTCCTCTGTACTTTCTCGATCGCTTGGTCCTGTTGTTTACTACAACCAACAAGTAGCACATGGCCATACTCAAGTACCGGCCTAACCAGGGCTAAGTAAACCTGTATTTCAAATACCCCTTTTCTTTCCAAACCACCTAGAACCATCTGTAGATTGCAAAATCTGTGCTGCAAAATGAAGAAAACATTGCCATCGGGCATCATCAAGTACCAGCCTCCATGTTATGTGGCCAAAGTTTCACCCAGACAACATTGCAAGGTTGCCAACATGCAATATTATTTTGTATTATGCCATGGGTTTAGGTCTGGACTTACAAGTCCGGAACTGAACCTACATTGTAAACCTCTGGGCTTGAATCCGGACCTGATCCTAAATGTGGGTTTACATGTAGGTACACAGCACTAATGATACAGAACATCAGTAATATGGTTCAGGACATGTTGTGTATTGTTTAGTGTCTTGATTTCAGGAGTGACGTTTACTCTGGCAAGTTGATCACCTCTGCTGACATCAGATTTGAACAGGCTTCAATCCTCTATAACCTGGGTAAGATGTTCTTGTACTTAGTCCCTATGTCAATGTCCCACTTTACAACTCAGGTTAGGTGGAGAGTCTACTGTTACGCCCATAGAATGACTAACACTCAGTCTCCACCCCTGAACGTAATGAGCAAAATGTGATATAGAAAACTTACTTTATCAGAAAACAGCAAGTAGCTGACAAAAAAGAAACAACCAGAAATTCAGTACTAGAAATCAGTTACTCTGAGAATTTATGCATATCCCAAGGTTGGTCCTCTACACCTGGCCAGTGTACAAGCATTTGTCAGCCACACAATGTTGTTTTGAAGTTATCTATATCAAGGACATTATACAGATTGACGTATAATGTCCTTGTTTATACTATAATTTGATTTTCAATTTTCTCAACCATGCTGGTTTGCATGTACATGTAGCTGATTGCCAATCTTTTTTGGACAGAACCATCCTTAATATACATGTATGGAGCACCTGCTCACAACACACAAAAAGTTATGAAACTATAATCATGTTAATATGTAAATGGTTTTTGTTACAATATGTCACATTAGAGAAATTGAGCTGCATTCTTGAGCTGCGTGCATGTGTTTACCCAGATGCTGATGTTTTTGTTTGTTTGTTTGTTTCTCACAGCTGCCTTACATTCTATCCTCGGGTCGACTGACAACAGAATGTCTGAAGAGGTAAGGATCTTGCGTAATAAAATATCATATCAATGTGTCCATCTTTCTGTCAAATATTTGACAGATCGTTGGTGAAATTTAGACATCCAGGTACGTAATGAGATACGCCAAGATTGGCAAGAACAGTTACTCAAGCAACTGGATATGACTTTGGAAACGGTCAGAAGTTTCAGGTAGCATCCACTACCTTTCGTTATTGACACTAACCGTTTCCAAAGTCATATCCTGTTGCTTGAGTAACTGCTTTTTGGCATATTTGACGGATCTTTCAGTCAAATATTTGATGGAATTTTGCCACTCATAAAGGACAAAAATGTTGCCCAGTCTGTCTGCATAAACCTCCTTGGTTCACATAATTGGGATGAGACACTTCAACTAATTTCAGATTTAAGTTTTGACATTTTAATCAAGAGATGCGTTTATTATTAATATTAAGGCCATCTGTGTTCTTTTTTTAAGGGCATGAAAGTTTCCTGCACTCATTTCCAATGTGCTGCGGGGGCCTTCAGCTATCTGAGAGACCATTTTGGGAGCCTGCCTACACCTGATACGTCATTTGACATGCTGAACTTTTACATCAACTTGATGTTGGTAAGCTTTTACCATGTTTCAGTAAATAATTTCATCAGGTTGGTAAATGAATGAATAGCAAACTTCTTTGATCACAACCATTTATTATTCTTTTTACAAGCCGATGTTTTGATGACCTTCTGTCATCTTTATCAGGGCAATTCTGACTGCTTTGCTGTGCACTTTTTTACCATGTTTACGTGACATGTTTTTTGACCAGTTCTTTGCATGAGTGTGTGTGACTGTATGTACATGTATATTAGGGACTGCACTACAGTCACTACACAATATGTAGTGGGAGAAGTGATGGAAAAGAAAAAAAAAAAGCATAACACTGAAGAAGAGTGACAGATGCCACTCAAAATGCCTGGAAGTATGTTAATCTCCATAAGGCCACACCAATTTAATTTGTTGCTTGGATTTTTTCAGAAAAGATATGAAGCGACTGGGCGAAATAAAAAAAAAAACAGGCCATTAAGGCACCCCATGAAGGCCGGAAATGTTATAAGCCACGAAGTCAACATACCAGGCTGGTTTATTATTAAAACAATTAGATTTTGAACTTTAAATGAAACTAAGTTGCATTGTTACATTGGAAAAACTTAAACAACTTTCTTCAACCATTGGGGCCAAAATATGTCTTTCATTGTCTGATGAGCATTTTGCAGTTGATTCAGAACCTGAATTTTTTTTTTTTTTGCAAATCAGGAAAAAATGGACAGGACAACTCCAAGAAACAAATTAAATCGGCCTAATTTATGTCTATAGATTGAGTGACATTTGAGTGTCATAGATGGATGACTATATTGTGCATTTATTTATAATAAAATGAAGAGTTTTACTGGCTGAGTAACTTGTTTGTTTTTATCTGTAGGGACAAGCACAAGAATGTCTGCTGGAGAAGTCCATGCAGGACAACAGGAAACCTTCCCTGGTAGCCAGGATCAGTATGCAGGTACAGACTCACACATGGAAAATACTCACAATACAGCATTACTGACAAAACCTTTGAGAAACCCCGGAGGAACCTCATCAGTAGCGTGCGTAGTCCAGTGGTTAGCGATCCTGCCTCTGGACTAAGGGGTTGGGAGTTCGAATCCCGGCTGATGTCGCTCACCTGACATGCATGCTACTGTTTAGAGTCGCAGTCCTTCGGATGGGACATCAAGCTGTGGCCCACTGTTGATTGTGCTTGTTGAAAAGAGCTAGGGGAATTTCTCTGGTACAATGAACCTGTACATAGTGTCCGTCTTCTCTGTCACGACCAGTGGAAGATTAGCTTTTTAATGAGCTTAACTGGTTCGAGATCGCTTTCGATCTTTTCCTCTTTGCTCCTCTGATGACGTTGAATGACACACACACATACATGTATACATGACTTGTATAACTTATACAAAATGTAACAATTATAAGTGGGATTGTGTGACATAATGGTGTTTGGCCCAGAATCCTAAGCTCTAGGAAAAAAAAGTGTTGACTGTGTTTCCTGTTTCAGTCCTGAAAAAATTAGGGTTGGTAGGTAGGGATTATCTTTTTTTTCTTGACTTCAGTGATATCTACATGTACATGACTATAGGGGTTCAACTTATACAATTCAGTTGAAGAAAGTAAAACTTGCATGAAGACACTTTCATTTTTAATGTCAATATTAGAAAACCAATAATTTATTGTACAACATATCATCACTCAGGTGTCAGATCATGGAGCTAGAAAAGGTTGATCAGCTTGGGGTCCACCCCTAAAAAAAAGGTGAGGGTCGGCAGGTTTTTCTAGGGTTGGTACAGGAAACAGGAAACACAACATTTTTTCCTAGGCCTAATAAAACAACCAAACAAACAAACAAACACATATATAACTGCATGTTACAGGTGGTGGCGTTCTACACACAAGGGTTGAGAATTCTGGACACTCCTGATGCCACACAGATCATCGGATCTAAACATCACAAAGAGTGGAAAAGACTCCTGCAGATAAAAATCAACTACTTTACATGTATTTCATACGTAAGTTTGCTCCATATTTTGTTATGATCATCATTAAGCAAATTATACTGTATAATTTGTTGCGGGGATATCCAACAGTTTGGACATGAGGGCAGATTCATTTACATGTATTTTCATTTATTTTTCGATAGACATGTACAGGGAAATCTGTTTTTCACTGTTAAGTTTGGGTTGAACTTGAAATAATTATGTAGTACTATAACAGTTAGTGATACAAATTTAATCATTCTGATGCATATTAATGTTGTCATGAATTTGGAGTGAAGACCAGGTCATCATGAAAAATTAAACAGTTGTGAACATTTAATTTACATTTTTATGTTTGTACAGTACAATGATCATGTTTTACAGTATGTACTGTATATCAGCAGATAACTGTTTTCTTAGCCAAAACAACAACAGATATTCTCTCAAGTCTTTGCTAGCCTACATGTTTCATTTCTATGCATTTGAAGACTTGATGTTAAGTTATAGAAATTATAACCATGTGAACTCTTTTGAATCCCTGGTGTTTCATCTTTAGTTATTCATGGGAAATCAGGCAGATGAGCAGCAGAAGTTTGGAGAAAAGGTGAGTTGTTTTTAGTTGTCTTTCTTTTCTGTCTACCAATGGTGTACATGTCTGTTTGTTATAGTGCAGAGTAGCTGAGGTCAGATACATGTACATATATGTGGTGTAAGATATCAGAATTTTGTGTTATTCAGAATTCTGAACTGTACAGTAGAGTTTTTGACATTTCATTTTTGTAATGTAAAATATATAATATTGATGAGAAGGCATTTTTGATGTATATGAATGTACTGTCATGTATTGATGGGAACTGTAAAAATTAACTGCTGTTAAATCAACACACTCATTATTTGTTCCCATGCGGACTTGCCGGCATATTATTGACCAGCACTGAATCTAGTGTCCACTCAGAGCATAATTATAAGCATTACAAACATGTAGAATTGACCTTGTAACATACCTTGCAGGTCACTTACTACAAGAGTGCCTTGGACAAGTTAACTGAAGCAGTCAAACTAGCAAAGGTCTGTTCCTACAGTTCTTAACAATGAAAATAATTCTTTTTGACATTATATTGCTTTTTTTTTGTGGACAAGAACAGTATTTGCTTTATTTAGAAGTCATTGAAATATGAACACGAGACTAAACTGAAGCTTGTCCCACCTCTGTAGGGTCAACTAGACAGTATTTCCGAAGCCTTACAGTTTACCATGGATGTGGTGGGAGGAAAGTAAGTCCTACTGGCCTTTTCTAGTCTTGTCATATGAGAGAAAAGATGCCTCTTCTGTCTTTCTGTTCTTCTTTATAGGAGTTCACAGTATGTGACACTGTACATGTATATTATTATTTTGTATAATGAGGTATTTTTCACTTTTAAATGAGTTCATAATATTATGTGACACTGTATACAATGTATTTTTTATTAGATGTACATGTAGTTCATTTTACATGTGACATGCGTTCTATCTTTAGTAGATCTGTCGGATGTCTTTTGTAATGTCTGTCTGCCTTTGTGTGCACACATCAGTGAACATAACTCATTCAAATCCATTCCTTATTTGCATAATTGATAGGAGGTGCTAGAATAGCCTTTTTTTTGTAAAAAGATAAGACTGTCCTTGGGTGGAGAATATGATCAACAGTTAGTCACATAATTCCTGCAAATTAGGATCTTATTTGAATTGTGTACTTGTATGCACGTGTATGATTGTTTGTGAACATGTGTGCATTGTGTGTTTCTTACAGTTTCTGTATATTCTGTCAGAGAGGTGACATACAATGTACATGTATCTACATCTGTTTATCTGCTGTCTGTATATCAACTATATCTGATTGCCTTGTATTTTTGATGCAGGTATGGAGGAGCTAAAAAGGATAATGACTTTGTGTACCATGAGACAGTTCCAGCAATTGAGTCTATGCCAGAGCTGAAAGGTAAATTAGAAGGAAGCTGATTATATTTTTGTTTCTCACCCTCTGATCTTTGTTATTGATAATCGGGTGTTAGTAAAGCTGAAATGTGGGATTTCTCTCGTTTACATGTATTTTTTTTACTTTTTGTGATGTAGTTGACAATAGAGATTCAGGGCTCAAAATACTTTTTTTTCAGGAATGTGCAAAATTGCATGATGGCAAAAATTTTAGGTGCAATTTGAAAAATTTATGTGCAAAATTTAATGGTCTGCAACTGTTTTAGCTTTCCAGGGCACCGCTAGTAGCTTCCCCGCCCCTACCCCCTACCACATGTCACAAACACTAAGTCTTAGTCACTGTTGGAACTTCCTGAAATTGAAAACATTTTAATGTATAATATGAGGCTACATGTATGTTTGCGCGTACTAGGTGTAAATTCTCCTATAACTTATAAAACTGACAATTTACACAGTCAACTGCAATGGAATGATACTACATGTAAGTTCTGATGTTTTAACAGGTGCATCGCTAGTGAAAGCCCTTCCTTTCCAGCCAATCGACACAAGTGTTACAGGACCAGATATCTTTGAGAGACTGGTGCCCATGGAAGCACATGAGTATTCCTCCATGTACAGGTAAGTACCAAGTTGAACACTTGTACTCACCTTGCTATAATTGTACTTACTTACCTCCAATGTACAGGTAAGTACGGCCTAAGAAAAAAATGTAACAGTTGTGACTCCTGTTTTTCGACCAACCCTATAGAAAGAGATGCTGACCCTAGCCCAGGCCTCGAAATTAACTTTGCTTCCTATTGTCCCAGCACTGTCCCAAAAATAAATTTCAATTGTCCCGAAGTGAGGATGAACTGTCCCAACCTGTTTTTCGGGATTCAAAGTATTGTACAACTTCAACTTGAAGTCAACGTTATTTTGCTTACGTTCTCACTCCCAGCTCTATGGTGCGCTCTAGGGGGATTTTTCGGAGCCAAAAGTTCAGACGTGTGCCTAATAAAAGAAAGAAGACCTGAGTGACATTCTGATGCTGATTATTCTTTTATTGTCCTAAAAATGTCCCAAAGTATCTTTTTAGTTGTCCCAGTCTATATTTTAGTGGACAGTGGCCATCAGGACACTGTTAATTTCAAGCCCTGCCCTGGCCTTTTTTTGTGTGGATCCCTGCAAGGGACAACATACATTTTTCGAGCTGATAGACCTTTTCTAGCTCCATGATCTGACACCTACTCAGTGATGAAACGTTAATCAGTTTTCCAACGTTGACATCGAAAATGAAAGTGTCCTCATGCAAATTTTACTTTTTTAAACTGTAAGTTGGATCACTTGAGATCACCAAAGTCTATCACCTAGTCAAAGAAAAAAGAAAGAAAGATCCCTACCTACATGTACCAACCCTAAGTATTTTTGGGAAATTTTGGAAACACAGCATTTTTTCCCTTGGCCTGACACCAGTCTTACCCTGCTATGATCTGATGAAACATTTTGTGAGTAATTATCATCATACATGTAGCTTGTCGCTGCAAAATTGTCACATAATGTTGAGATTTTCAAATTATCATAGTGGTTCATCTGTGTTGGTACCTATAATATATCATACATTGTAGTACAATGCTGTTAAAAATTTTAAAGTTTGCCCAAAGGCCAAACTGACTGGCCTTATACATGTATGTTTTAGTAGGATCAATGTACTTTTGTGAGCTAATAACATTTGAACAGACCTGTCCTTGGTGCTGAACACATACAGTTGTACTAGTGTACAGCTCTTTTGACCATGTCATCAGGGGTAAATAACTTCATTTCCTTGTTGCCAATCCAAATTACAGCATGACATTTTCTACTGACCGCATAACTGTATAGCCCTTTTGTCAGATTTATCTCAACTCTTACCCCTCCCTCCCCTGTGGGGCAAAATTGTATTTCTTATCAATCATAAAACATGTATTTCCAGTGAGGAGAAGGCAAAGCTTCTACGGCAGGTCGTTGCAGAAATTGAACTGAAAGATGAACAGTTACAGTAAGTACTTATAATACATGTATCATGATACAGATTGATTTTACTAAGGCCACACTAATTTAATTTGTTGGTTCTCAGATTTTTTTTAGAAAACATTTTTTGTATGAAGCGACAGGGTGAAAAAAATGCAGCTTGAAACAGAATAGAATGCATTCAAATGATTGGAATTTGCTCAAATGACACATCATTATTAATTGACCTCAGACATGTACATGTATACATGTATGTAGCTGGGGTGTATACTCACTCACTGGGGTGTATATATGTATAAATAATTGTTCTCAGTCTCACCTAAACACATAATGTATATTGGAGCTGGTACATTGTACTCTGAGACTTACAGTATATACATGTAAGGCCCCATATACATTGCACATTGTACAGTGTATATGGGGCCTCTCCTACATGTACAAATGTAGCTGGGGACATACATTTTGTACATCTAAAGGTGAATTGAAGTACACAATGTATGTACTAACTAACTACATTGTACAGTACAAAATGTACCTGCCCCTTTAAGTCAGTAGTAATTTATCAAGACGAGTAGTATTCTGTGAATGATCCCCTGTATTGTTGTCTTCCCCCCAGCCAATATCTGGACTCGTTGGACCTGGGTCAGCTGCTGGAGACGCCTGAGTCTACCCGCCTGCCCCAGTCCCTGCTGGAGAAGTGTGCTGCCATGAGTGTGAGGCAGGACACCATGAAAACACTGTCTGGGTCCATGCAAGGTACATGTACTTCATGGTAGTGCTGTGTTTGCTGGACCGGCTTTGGACTTGTAAAAATGTTATAGGTTCAAGTCCAAAAAAAACCCTAAAAGTCATGAACCGATTCCGGACTTATTACAAAAATAATACATTGTCATATACCCCTTTTTTATCCAAACCACCTAAAACCTTTCATAGATTGCAAAATCTGTGCTGCAAAATGAAGAAAACATTGCCATCAGGCATCGTCAAGTGTTGGCCCCCAAATGTTACAAATGTATGTGGCCACAGTTTTGCCCAGAAAACATTGCAAGGTTGCCAACATGCAATTTTGTATATGCCATGGGTTAAGGTCCAGACATTTATGTACGAGTCCAGAACTGAACCTAAACCTCTGGACTTGAATCCGGACCTGAACCCAAATGTGCGTGGGTTTAGGTACACAGCACTACTTCATGGGCCACCAGTGGCAGAACGTACTTGGCTTGTGCAAAACTTTTTGTGTTCTTCATTGGATGTTTGGACAATATTGCATCAGAATATTGCCCGTTGCAGACAGTATAATTTCGAACACAACATTTGAAAACTACAGATTAATCCGATGTCGATGAACACTCGTATCAAACGTTATCACGGCTCAGGTATGACATAAATTACATGTCCTGACAAATCAGGACTAAAGTGACTGCATGGGATATTGGCTTTGTGGATTTGGCAAGAAACCCTGAGTAATTTGAGTTGTTGTTGTCTTTAGTGCTATCCAGTGTGAGGTTGGATGTGGAGGCAGGACTGAGGGAAGTGGAACAACTGGTGGAGGATGAGAGGATGAAGGAGAAGGATTTTCAGGTAAGTTCTCCTTTTTTTATTTATCTATTTATTAATCTTACAAACAAATGGGTAGTCCTTTTAGCCGTTGAGGCACATTTCAATCAGTATTTCATACTATGGGTATATAACTGCAGAAACAAGCCTCAAGATGAGTCCTTTATTTTATGGGTGGTACCGTAAATATCAGCCCAGGGCCCTTCCAGCAACCACTTTCTGTCACAGATTTTTCAGTAATCAAGTTATTTCATGTTCTACTTGTACCAGTATTGAAGATTTTGACAAAGTTGGACAGTAATACAGTAGTCAATGTCACATGTCACAGACAATGGCACAATATAATGCTCCTAAATTATGTATAACATTACTTCTTCACCGCCATTATGGATTCTCTAACCGCCATCTTGGATTTTTGAAACTTAGTTAACATAAACTTTTAACTGATCGAGGAACATGGTAGTTATAGAGTTCAAACTTGTTCCAACACAAGGAAGAAACTTGCCATAAATTTTTAGCTGATCCCGTCGACCTTCCTCAGATATGTGATGCAAAGATCGCTGATCACTCTCCAGAAGTCGGAAGCGTGATTAGCTGAAAGTTTATGGGGAGTTTCTTCCCTGTGTTGGAAGAAGTTTGAACTCTATAACTATATGGATTCTACCAAGTTACACAGATGAGATTTCATTTTTTGAATATGAGGAACTTGATGTTTGCAGTATATAAAATTAATCTTACTTGGCAGTAATGTAACAGTAACTAATTCTACTCCTTACAGGATGCATATGGAGCCAGATCAGCCTCCATTATCTGCAGTGACATTGCCAGAGAGTTGGACAAGTACAAGGAGGCCCACAGCAAGGCCTCCCAGACCAGCACAGACCTGCGCACGTCCATGAACACACATGTCAGTAACCTCAAACTTCTGTCTGGACCTTTGGAGGTGTTACAGGCTGCACTGCCTTCACAGAACATCATGGATGGTCAGTACTGATTTGGGTTCTTAGGCCACACCAATTTAATTTCTTGGTTAACGGATTTTTCTAGAAAAATAATGGAGCGGGCGGGCGAGAAAAAAATAAAAATAGAAACAGGCCTAGGCATCGTATTATGGCCCAAAATGGTACGATAGGAGCCATGAAGTCAACACAAAAGGCTGGTTCAAAATTTAAACAATGAATTTTGAACTTTTAATGATACCATTGCATTGAAAGATGGAATAACTGTAACAATTAGGATGAAAAGGTCTGTTTTCAACTGTTCAGGGCAAAATATGAGCATTTTGCAGTTGATTCTGGATTTTTATTTTTATTTGCAAATCAGAAAAAATGAAGCGGCGAATCCGTTAACCAAGAAATTAAATTGGTGTGGCCTTAGGCCTTGGAAAAATATGTTGTGTTTCCTGTTTCAGTCCTGAAAAAATTAGGGTCAGTAGGGATTTTTTTCTTTTTTTTAGACTAGCAATCTGTAGTGATCCAACTTATACAATGCAGTTTAACAAAGTAACACTTGTATGAGGACACTTTTATTTTCAATGTCATTGTTGGAAAACTGATTTTACAATATTTCATCACTCAAGTAGTAGATCATGAAGCTAGAAAATGTTGATCAGCTCAAAAAATTGATGCTCCTTGCAGGGATCTACGAAAGAAGCTATTAGGGTCGGGAAACAGGAAACGTAACATTTATTTTCCTAGGCCTTATTTGTATGTCATGACCGATAAACCACTTCAAGGTCACTGTAACACACATGTTAACAATTAAAACTTAAGGTAAAGTTCTGTAGCATTTTTGATTGATGAGGCCATAGGGGCAGTGTAAGGTATTGTCACATATAGTGCTGTGTACTGGTTCACTGGACCGATTCCGGACTTGTAAAAATGTTCAGGTTCAAGTCCAAAAAAACCTAAAAGGCAAGAACCAGTTCCAGACTTATTACCAAAAAATAATGTGATTGTCATAGACCCCTTTTTGTTGAAACCACCTAAAATTTTCCATAGATTGCAAAACCTGTGCTGCAAAATGAAGAAAACATTGCCATCGGGCATTCTCCAATGTTGGCCTCCATGTTACGTGGCCAGTTTCGCCCAGGCAACACTGCAAGGTTGCCAAAATATATTTACATGCAATTTTGTATATGCTATGAGTTTAGGTCTGGTCTTACGAGTCCAGAACCTAAACCTCTGGACTTGAATCCGGACCTGAACCTAAATGTGGGTTTAGGTACACAGCACTAGTCACATACATTGTACATGTTGTTGTATGCTGCAGCACCAGTGGATGAAAGTGTGAGGAAGAACCTGAAGATGTTAAAAGAGAAAGTGGAGGAGATGCAGCAGCAGAGGAAGATGCTGGAGGATCAGCTGAGAGAACAGATCCAGAACGATGACATCACACAAGTGCTGGTCACACGGGACCAGGGCAACTTGGAGGTGAGAAACCTTCAAGTTTGTTTCCCTTCAGGTCATGTTGTTTTGATTATATGGATGACATCCGCGCGCGCATGAATTTTCGGCCATTTCCAAAAAAAAAGTTTTCTGCCATACTAGTAAATCGCACAAAACTGTTGCAAAATGAGCAAATATACATTGTATTCCATAAGTTGAAAAAAAAAAACAAGATTGGAAAACAGTACCAATGTTAACGTTGTAGAATGCCAAAATAAAACAGAAAAGAAAAAATGTAAAGAAAAGAATTTGAAGAGTAGATTATTTGCCAAACCATACTCTATGTCATTGGTTCAACCTTCATGACCACGTAGATTTCATAATGAAAGAAACTTTTTTTTATTTGCATGCGTGCTTCAGTTTTGGGGTTCCAAGAGGATGTCATCCTTTAATCAAATCAATATGGCCTTACATCACACGTCAACATACAAAATGTACTTCTTAAGTTACTATCATTCAACACAATGTAGTTCTCTCACCTAAAGCTTTCCACCAGTTACTCTCACTGGTCTTCCTCAGTAGACTGACCCAGTGAGACTTTCCATGTGGCTTCACTCAACTGCATTGGGGGGGGGGGCATCGTCTACCAGATACCTTTGACCCAGTGTTGACGTCACACTTTAAAGAAGCCACCTGACAAGCCTCACTGGGTTAGTCTACTGAGGAAGACCAGCCTGTATGGGTCAAAAACTCTAGGTGAGAGAACTTCTTTGTGTTGGATCAAAAGTTTGAACAGAAAACATCATGTACTTCTTTATTATTCATTTTTTTGTATTTTGTCTTTCATCAAACTACTGCCATTATTTTAACCCCAAACTCAAAGATACTACAGAATCTCAATTGTCACTGTGTATGTACTTATTGTACATTACTTTTTATGTTGTGTGTTGTTTGTAGGAGTTGTTCAAACAGGAGCTGAGGAAGTATGACCAGGTCATAGCATACATCCACCAGAATCTGGCTGCTCAGGACAATATTCTAAAGGCACTCACTGAGGTCAACGCCAAGTATGCAGCTACCAGGAAGGCCAGCATAGAGACGGAACAGAGGTAACATGAAATTGAAACACAACATGTAGGCATGGTGCCTATCAGAAGTCATACAGATTGATACTAAGGCCACACCAATTTGATTTCTTGTTTAAGGGATTTTTCTAGAAAAATGATGGAGCGGGCGGGCGAAAAATAAAAAATAAAAACAGGCCTAGGCAATCCTATTATGGCCCAAAATGGTACGATAGGAGCCATGAAGTCAACACACCAGGCTGATTCAAAATTTAAACAGTGAATTTTGAACTTTTGATGATACCACTGCATTTTTAAAGATGGAATAACTGTAACAACTAGGAAGAAAAGAACTGTTTTCAACTGTTCATGGCAAAATACATGTATGAGCATTTTGCAGTTGATTCAAAATTTTTTTTTTTGCAAATCAGAAAAAAAGGAAGCAGGCGAATCCGTTAACCAAGAAATTAAATTGGTGTGGCCTAAAAAAAATGTCTCAGTCAACAGAAACTCTGATCTGAGTCTCTGCTGGTAGAGACTGATAGATATTGTACTACAAGTCTTACCGGTGACACTACTGTTAGTGCCTTGTCCGCTGTATAATGGAAGGGTCCAAAAAGTGGTCGGTTATTCTAATTCACCAACCACTTTTGAGGTTACAGCCTGATAAGCAATGGCAAATGTAGCCTACTGATTGGTCGATGCCTTCTGGCTATATGATAAATTGTACATGTATTACATACATGTTCAATTTATAATATATTATGATATCAGTAGCCACCAGTAAAGTGATTGAATGTTTGGTGTTTAGGATATGCTGGGCAATGTTAGGTTATAGCAATAGACCTCATCCTCTCAGCCCGTACAATGTAGAATCGCTTGCCTTATGCAAAAAACTTTATTGCACGACAATTGTACATGGTACACTGTACCGTACAGTGTATGGCAGCGACTGCTAAGCATTGTGCAACAAGAAAAGTGTACCTGGTCCAGTAGAATGAAAATTAACGTCCTAACTATAAGGTAACATTTGCAAAGCAAAAAAAAATTCATATTATGTTTACCTTCGAACATGGTCTGCTCTGTTAATTCTTACACATTCATACAATGTACATGTAAACATGTATGTGGTCAGACAGTCTAAATTGTGTCTAAAAGTCTAAAAGTGTTGAGCTGAACTCGAGCGGTGTTGGCTGCTATATTGGCAGTACTATTGTGAACCATTTTTTGTATGCAGACGACATATGTATTATTTGTCCTTCTGTTAAAGGACTGCAAAAACTTATTTCGATTTGTGAAAGCTTTGGTGATCGCAACGATATTCTCTTCAGCGAAAAGAAGAGCCATTGTATGTACTTTCCATGTGACAGACTTCGGTTGAACTGTGCGCCCCCTTCAGTAAGGCTTTATGGAACTAACCTACAGTATGTTTCTTCTGTGAACTACCAGTGGGCAACCAGATAACTACCAACCTGTCTGATGACGAGTGAATCCGTACTCACATCAGAGGCTTCTACACCAGAGCCAATTCCTTAGTTCGTAAATTTAAGTTTGCCTCTACAGAAGTGAAGCGCACGCTTTTCAACGCATACTGTTCCTCTATGTATTGCGCCCAGTTGTGGACACGCTACACTCTGGGCGCTATTCGCAAACTCCGAACGGCTTATAACAACGCCTTTAGAATATTGTTTTCATATGGAAAATTCGAGAGCGCCAGTCGAATGTTTGTGACTGAGGTTGTCGATACCTTCGATGCTCGCAGACGTAAACTAACACACTCTTTCACCAATCGGCTCCTCAACAGTAATAACAGTATCATAAAACTCGCAATCCACTCAGACTTATCATCCACCAGTCACTACTGGGATCACTATATCGGCCTAGTCTACCGGTAAGGCCCTTCTCGTATGTATATGTACCGAACCCTACCGTTTTTTATTATGTGTGCACCTTGTTATTTTAATTGTTTGTCTACTATGGGCCAATTTGCGCCTGAAATAAAGAATAAAGAAAAGATAAATCCCTTCTACTATAAAATTGCAACGTAATGTAACTCAACACCAGTTACCATGATGGTGACAACAGGTCATTGGCCAGGTCAGAGGTTAGTGTTTGGAATGGAAGAAGAAGAAGAGGAAATGTAGCAAAAACAATAATATATGTTTCCTTTGGTAAACATAATTTTTTTACATATCAGAGTGTCTGCCCTGACATACATGTCATGTATTTATCCAGGAGAGAGAATATGGTGCAGTCACTGATTGCCTCCTATGATGCTCATGAAGACCTGCTGGCCAAGTGTCAGAAAGGTGTGGATTTCTACCAGAAGCTCCAGACTAACGTCAGTAAACTCCTGCAGAGAACCCGGGGTGTGTGTAAGGTACAGGAGGAGGAGAGGCAGCAGATCATGGACAGGTCAGTTGTTTTTAATGGAGTAGTACAATGCAAGGCCTATACGACCACTTCTGGGCATTGAACTAGAAAAGTATATATGAGAGTAACATGGCTATGTCAAGAGATGGCCGTGAACGTTTGATTTGAAAGCCTGTAGATTGTAGGTTGGTGGGAAACACTTGTCAGGGAGGGAATTCCAAAGGTTAGCCGTACAGGAAAAGAAACTGTCACTGTAAAAAGATTTCAAACAAGGAATTTGGACGGTGAAGTTGTGTGAGCTAGTGGAGAACCCAGTAGACAAGTGGAACACTTGAGTGGTGGAACTAGTTGGGTGAGTTCTGCAGAACGACCATGGAAATATCTGTAAAAGAGGGATAGAGAGGCAACATTTCATTGGGAAGGTTTGTATGTTTCAGTTTTGTACTTGACTGTAAACCATATGATGCCGAACGTAACACACTATTTAGAACAATCCACTTAGACAAACTGTATAAAGGTAGAACAAAGAAAGAGGTATTAAGTCATCTCATGTCTACCAGTAATAACCACACTATAGAACACTATGTGAGTTTATATCCAGTATCTCTAGAATGACTCCTCATATAGACTTCATTACATAAATTTAAAGTCTTATTTGTACCTGATTTTTCCCTGTTCCTGCAGGACAAAAAGCAGGCGACCTAAGAAGCCCCCAGCTCGTCCCACAGCCCCCAAACCTAACCTGGGTCCCCCGGCTGCCCCCATGGCTGCCCTGCCTACATTCATCCCTCCTGGAGGACCTTACGATGACCCGACTGTGAGTGTGTTCCATTCTACCATCCCAACAAATCAGTATCCTACTCCTCCCTCTGTCAGAAACCCAAATATCACAGCTGCTTTTTCAGGACAGTCCAACCTGGGACCTGCTGGGACTAATTTTCCCAGTACAAACCTGGACAGCAGTATTTCATCCACTGGCACAGGTGGCAGTGTGGCTAACATCAGTCCTGTGCATGACCATGTGCCAGCACCAGCAGCTGTGCCATCCAGCTGGTCCCACCAACAGAACCTGCTCCCTCCAGCACAGTCGTCAGCTCAGCTGCCCACAACTTTCCCTCAGTCTGGTCATAACGTACAACCAAACCCTGCACAGATGACAGCTTACCCTAAGGGTTCATTAGAAGACGGCATGTCCTGTGGGGATGGCCGGGTGGGGAGTACCTTCCCAACACAGCCGTACCAGGGTCTGCAGCAGCACCCTGCAGGTCACATACATGGCAACCACATCCAGTGGGGGGGCAGTGGCATGTCCCAGACAGTTGACACCCTCAACACTCCTATTGTTACCCACAAACAACAGGAAAGCCTGCTGCCATCCATGCAGCTACAGGAGAAAGGCCCAGCATTTCTGTCAGAGGGACAAGCCCAGGACATGACACCAGGATTTAACCTTGGTCAGCAGTATGGCCAGACACAAGTCAGCTCAACTCACCAACAAGTCAGGTTTCCAGTCTCCAGCAACAGCCAAAAGCAAACACAATTGCAGGAAGAAAGCGTTTATGGAATTCAAGTTCCTCAGAATTTTGTCAGTGTCCCTGGTGAATCAGTTCAACACAGATCAGCTCTTCAGTTCCCTACTTCAAACATGAACATGAATAACTCAGCTGCAGCCTACCTTCCTCCTAACCCATCATCAGACATGCAGTACATGGATCTACAGCCTGGGGTGGGGCAAGACTTTCAAAGTATTCAGCCTCAAACTATCAAACCAACTGTAAATGTGCCGCCACAGTTACCCATGGGCGGGACACAGTCCCTGTCTCACATGCCTGCTTCATCTGCTGTCCTGGATATGTCTCCCAAAGTCAGTAATCAGATGGCTGATCAGACAGCTCCTGCTGTTCCTCCCCACATGCTGCCCTCAGGTCAGCATCCCTTAATGCCACATAGCCTCCCTCAGCACCAAATGGTGCCAACATCCCAACTGCCTTACCAAAACATTCAGCCAATCAACCAGCAGAGTCTTGCTGTAGACAATCAGAATGTCCTACCGGTGCATCATCAGGTGACTTTCATGGCCAATCAGAATGTTGTCCCTGGAGGGGAGGAGCCAAGTGTGCCCAATCAGAATGTTCTTCAGATGGGTCCAGCAGCTGCCATTGGCCGTCAGCCTTTCCCTGTGGTTGGTCCAGCAGGAGGTATGGTGGGGGGTGGGTCCATCCTGCAGCCTGTTCCTGTCATGAGCTCCACGGGTACCACAGGCACTGATGACCTGCTATCCTCCAGTCCTGAGGGGGAGCACCAGGCTCTCAAAGACTCTCATCAGGTAAACTTGTTGTTCTTGATTTTTCAGGGCTAGAAATTCCACCTGCATATGCAGGTTAGTACAGGTAAAAATATAGAATGTTGAAGCATACAGTTGTCTAGGCTTTAAAAAAAAATGTTGCATTTCCTGTTTCAGTCCTGAAAAAATTAGTGTCGGTAGGTATGGATTATCTTTTTATTTTTATTTTTTAGACTTAAGTGATATCTATATAGGGTCCAAATTATGCAATACAGTTTAACAAAGTTAAATTGCATGAGGACACTTTTTTTCAATGTCAATATTTGAAAAATTGTTTTATTACTCAGGTGTGAGAGCTAGAAAAGGTTGATCAGCCCGAAAAAATTTATGTCCCTTGCAGGGGTCCACACAAAAAACAAGTGTAGGGTTGGCAGGTTTTTCTAGGGTCAGTCAGGAAACAGGAAACACAGTGCCAACATTTTTTTTTTCTTTAGCTAGGTCCTAGTAGACATACATGTACATGTAACGTTATATGTACTGTACATGCTGTTTTAAACATTGCAGCGGCTTGTAGTATGCCTTAAATACGTCTTTACAGGCTTTTCTGTCAAGTTCAGAATTCTATTCAAATTATCCATTCACAAATTAAATATTTCAGGTTCTGATGCCAAAGGTTCTGACTAACGAAGACAAGCAGGAGCTCCTGAGGAAGACTGAGAAGACCAAGTCTCCCCACGAGCCTTACCATGACCAGTCATCTTTAGACAAGCTGCTAGAAGAAGTCAACAAACTGGAGAAGATAGTTGAGGGTTTGGAGAAGAAGACGTTGAGTGGTCAGACCAAACTTGAGAGTGACTGGAAGGTTTGGCTTGTGACTTTTTTAATGTTCAGCCTTGCCTACAGAATGACTCTTTCTTTCCACTTTTCCTTCTTGTTTCATTCATTCATTCATTCTTTATTTCAGGTAAAAAAACCCATATAACATGTACAATACATCATTAAAATAATACAAAAACACTACAGACATACAAGTAAAACAGGAAGAAACCTAAAAGCATTACAAATGGTAGGTCTTCCGAAAGAATGAATTCCTGTAGAAGGCATCGGAATGAATTAAGCGACAGATTGTTGCGTTATTGGAGGAAAATAACCTTGTTTGTAGAGTCATTTACATAATGAATGGTTATTGAATGGTGAACCAGATATTATTATATTCTATGATTAAATGAAGACTGAGTTAAACTTTTCTGTGATATTCTGTTTTGGATGGGATTACTCCTTTAATTAATAAATTTTAAAGTTGATTCCTCCAGTTAAAAAGGGTAGGTATAGTAGCCCATCAGTATTCCATATGACTTTTGATTGTCTAAAGTTTTAAAATCTGTAGTCTACATAATGTATTACATAATATATTATTAAGCTGAAAATTAGGTTTACCTTACCTTCTCAGAAGGAAAACAGATATTTTGCTCTGTTTCGTCTTCCTCTAAGCTTCTACTAATCTCCAAACAGATAAGGTCAATGACCTGAACCAGACGTCTGTCACCATGGTAACTAGTGTTGGGTTACATCATGTTGCAATTTTATAGCAGGAGGGATTTACATTTGTAGACTGTGTCACCACAGTGTGCAAAATACCTGGTTGCCCAGTTGCCCCGGGTAACCAAAATTTTACTTTACCCAAATTTTATTAAACCTATTTTTGAACCTAGCCAGTGTGCTACCTGAATTTCAAGAATGCCCTCCCCCCCCAATCATGCCCACTTGGAATGCACCACTGTATCCGGCAGATGCTATTTGATTTTAGGTATTAATGACTATTACTAGTATCAGTTAACTAAAGGCTGTTACAAATATTGTCAAAGGCTTACATGTATGTATGTACAATGTAACATTACTTAATTTGAGGAAAGTAGTTACTGTAACTATACATGTAGGTGGGGCAACCTAAAATTCTGATGGGCAACCTAATTTTTGCCATAGTTTGCCCACTGGGCAACCTGGTTCAAAAAAATATTCTGTACACTGTCACCATTATAATTATGCATGTGTTTGAGTAACAGAGCAGACCATATGTGACCTAGTGATGCCTTGTACCATGTCCAGGGTATGATGGAGGCCCAGGAGAAGGAGTCCAGACAGAAGTCCATCTCTGTCGCCCGCTGCTACTCCATGAAAAACAGACATCCAGACATCATGCCCTGTAAGAACTGCTCAGTATTCAACATGTCATAAAGCCACACCAGTTGGATTTATTACCTCCCAGATTTAATGCTTCATTTTTTTTCTTTTGAAAAAGACACGTTTAGACAGTAATGTTTTGAATACATGTATATGTATGTACATGAACATGTATGTCATGTGCATGTATTTGTACAGAATGGAGAAGTTGCCCCAATACCCACTGCTAAACTACATTGTATCAGACAATCCTCTTATATTTAGATTTTGGACATATTGTAATTGTGACAAATGAAATGTGAGAATGTTCAAGATGAGCACATGCACATTTTGACACAAAGCCCTGTTAATAGTTTGGTTACTGTAAACTGTTTACCGATTTGTCCTTTTCTATGTGTTCCAGATGATCAGAACAGAGTAAAGCTGTCCAGCCTAAAGGATGATTACATCAATGCCAGCCATATAGTGGTAAGCCTGGTGTGCACCAATCATGTTCACAAACAAACTACAATTATAGCCAGTCCTTCACACACACAACTCAAAGTTCAGTTTTTCTCACAAATGCAAAATATCACTCACTCACTCACTCACTCACTCACTCACTCACTCACACTCACTCACTCACTCACTCACTCACTCACTCACACTTTACAAGGCTGCAGTTGGTAGATGAAACATACATTTTCAACTAGAGAAAGAAAAGAAGGTATTTTCAGAGGTTTTGCAAAGTATGAGCCACATTGATTTTTTGGTCAGATTACTGTACAACCTACTAGTAAGCTTTTAATTCGACAATCCTGAAATTTGTGTTGCTTCTCCAAATTCTAGTTATATTGTTATACAATGTATTTTCATTCACTTTGTATCTTTGTGACATCATTTCATCATCATTGTTTTTGCTGCAAGTCTTTTGGATATTTTTATTGATGTAGGAATTTTTATATCAGGACCTCTCCTTGGTGCTGAACTGACTATCAACAACTATTACATGTGACATGACCTCTCCTTGGTACTGAAATCACTATCACTGACTATAAATATCATGTCCTTGTTTATTGTGTGATATATTGATACATATGTACATGTGTAGGCCACACCAATTTAATTTCTTGGTTAACGGATTTGCCCGCTTCATTTTTTTCTGATTTGCAAAAAAAAAAAATCAGAATCAACAGTTACTGCAAAATGCTCATATTTTGCCCTGAACAGTTGAAAACAGTCCTTTTCTTCCTAGCTGTTACAGTTATTACATCTTTCAATGCAGTGGTAATACTATCATTAAAAGTTTAAAATTCATTGTTTAAATTTTGAACCAGCCTGGTGTGTTGACTTCATGCCTCCTATCGTACCATTTTGGGCCATAAGGCCATGTTGATTTGATTATATGGATGACATCCTCCGGGAGCCCCAAAACTGATGCGCACGTGCGAATAAAAAAAAGTTTTGCAAAAAAAAAGTTACTTTTCATTATGAAATCTACGTGGTCATGAGGGTTGAACAAATGGCACAGAATATGGTTTGGCGAATAATCTAGTCTTCAAGTTCATTTCTTTACAATTTCGTCTTTTTTCGTTTGATTTTGGCATTCTACGACATTGGTATAGTTTTTATTAATTTTTTTTTTAATTTATGGTATATTTTTGCTCATTTTGCAACTGTTTTGTACGATTTACAGTATGGTTGAAAACTTTTTTTTTGGAAACGGCCGAAAATTCATGCGCGCGTGGATGTCATCCATATAATCAAATCAACATGGCCTAATAGGATGCCTAGGCCTGTTTTTATTTTTATTTTTTTTGCCTGCCTGCTCCATTATTTTTCTGTTATCCGTTAACCAAGAAATTAAATTGGTGTGTCCTTATATCGTCAACTGTTGCAGCATTACGAGAACCCCTCCTGTGCGAGGATCATAGCGACCCAGGCCCCCCTCCCCTCCACGTACGCAGAGTTCTGGACGATGGTGTACGAGCAGCAGGTGTCAGTCATCGTCATGCTGATCAACCAGGAGGAGAGTGGAAAGGTACAGTAGAATTATGGCTTCACCACACTACATGTGTGGTGAAGACATATTGTTTTCGTGTTTAAAGTTAAAACTTTTGGTCCAACACAAAAAATTCTCTCACCTAGAGCTTTCGACCAGTCATTCTGGTCTTCCTCAGTAGACTGAGCTTGTCACGTGGCTTCTTTGAAGTGTGACGTCAACACTGGGTCAAAGGTATCTGGTAGACGATGTCGGCCCCCGTCGTGGTTCAATGAACATGTAACTACCGAGGTTCAATGAACATGTAACTACCGAGAGTGAACACAGATGAACTTTCATGATAACATATTGTTTTCCCTCTTGTTTCTTCTTCTTCTTCTTTCAAAAACCAAATGACCTGAAATTCAGCATAAGGGTCCTATTATTTCAATCCTTTCACAAATGTGCTTAATTAAATAATTCCAGTCAATCAATAAATAGATTTTCCAAAAGTATGACATGAGCTAAAATCAAAATCTTGATGCAGTAATGTACAAGGAAATGTTAACTGTAACATGAAATTCTCCCTTGCCTTACAGAAATGGCATTGTTACTGGCCAGCGGAGCGAGGTGTTGCAGTGAACTATAGTCAAGTGACTGTCAGCTTGTACAGTATTAAGACTCTTCCTACACACATAGAGAGGATGTTCAACATCTCACACAAGGAGGTACGCATAATCTTCTCACTCTCGGCTGCTGCAATTTCAACATGTTTTTGTTTGTTCCAGTTTGAATTACAATGTACATTGGCCCGGGCCACAATTTAATTTGTTAGTTCTCAGATTCGCCTATTCATTTTTTTTTTGATATGCAAAAAAAAAAAAAATTTTGGTTCTGAATCAACTCAAAGATGCTCCTGGACCAATTTTACCCCCAACAGTTGAGGAAAGTCCTTTTCCTCTTAGTTGTTACTGTACAGTTTTTCCATCTATCAAAGCAGTGGTTTGATTAAAAGTTCAAAATTCATTGTTTAAATATTAACAGCTTTTTGTGTTGACTTCATGGCTCATTTTGTAGCATTTGGGGCTATAATAGGATGCCTAGACCTGTTTTTTTGTACTTTTTTTCTCCCTGTTGCTTCATACTTCTTCTGAAATAATCTGGGAACCAACAATTGAAATTAAATTGGTGTGGCCTTGTGTAGTGATGAAATTTTCTTTAGCTTCCTTGCTTTTAAGTTTAACTTTTAAATTAGTTAGTAGACTTCTCAACAGTACAATTATGTCTAGTATACAGAACTCATTGGAGAAGCTATATACAGAGAAAGAACTTTACCAAGTCATGTGGGTACAAAAGAATTGACCTACATACAAGACTATGCATGGTGATTACGAATTACGCAAAATTTTTGCTGCTGATTATGAATTACGTTTAAGTCTCAGAGCTGATTACAGCTTAACACTTCGCAGCTAATGAACTATTACAAATTATGTTGATTTTTGGGAACGCTGCATACGGATTACAAAGACTAAAAAGGCCTGATTACGCCTTACAAAAATGGGCAGGCATCAACTGATGAATGTTTCTGTTCCAGACCCGTCTGATGAGGTCTGTGGTTCACCTGCAGTTTACAGGATGGCCTGATGGACAGTAAGTACTCCATCATGTTACTGTACATGTGTGTCTCATGAGCAGGATCTATGTGATAGTTGTAACCAGTGCCATGGATTGTAACAGTAACCATATAACAATTTTCTTATAGGCTTCAGCTCAATTTAATGACACTTCTTTCCATATCTTTAGTTAGACTTTACTCATCAATTTTTGTGTCAAAGATGACGGTTTGGGCAAAATTATCAACTGTCATGAGCAGCAAAATTTTATCAAATGACGGAAAGACAGACACTGGCTAGAATGCTGATAGAAACATTTGTAACATACAATGTACCTGGGCCGCGATTACGTTCGATAAAAGGGTGTTCCGGCCTGTGTGACAACTAGCGGTACGGCCCGGGGTTCTTCACGCGTACGGCCCGGGCTTTCAAATGAAACTTCGAACACCGAATTCGGATGTTGGAATTGATGCTGTTACACTTTTTGTTTAGATACACCAAATTTTTGCACATTTCGCATTGAAATGTCTGTTTTCTCAGGTGAGTATGACATAAATAAAATATGGTGTATTCCACATCACCTTGGTCCCAGCCCTCCCGCGGATCGGATCTACCTAAAGCCTTTGGCCGTCGGGTGATCCGACCCACAGTCAGGCTGGTACATGTACCTTGGGCAATACGGAATACACCGTGTAGTATTCTATATATGTGAGCATTCCATGTATGAAATGCATCATGTTTTGGTCTATAGTCTCTGAATCCTACTTGTCTGTGTTGTAGGAGTGTTCCTGACAGCCCAGACATGTTTCTACAGTTCCAGAAGGAAGTCCTGGAGTATCACAGACAACAGAGGAGCCTGCAAACACCCATGGTGGTTCACTGCAGGTGACTTTCCCTGTGTGTCAGTAAGGCCACAAGACTTAATTTCATGAATGACATCCTCTGAAGACTCCCAAACTAGTGCGTGTGGGCGAATAAAAAAAAATTCAGGCCAAAAATAAAAATGCTACTAAACCACAGGAATACAAAGCTTGTATCCTGAATTTGCGGCAGTATATATAGCGAGATATACGGCAAGCCGGCACAAGCTGGCTTTTTGTGGAATTCATGAATCGGCACTGTACGTATGTTCTTGAGTCACGAAACTTCAGTAGCCTGGGTGCCTCCTCTATTGTCACTACCGGCTACTACATGTACCATGGACTACCAGGCCAGAGCCTCGGTGGACGTGATCTTTTTTTTTTTTAGAACAGGCAAAAATCAATGTGGATGTCATCCATAAAATTTTCATTTTCAGGTTTTCATTTGATGTAGCACGTCCTCAAATCTAGGAGCTCTTCCAGCAAATATTTCTGATGAAAAAAATCTACATGTATGGGATAGATGACATAGACAAGTGATTTCTTTTGCTAAAGTCCAACTGAGTTTACTCTCTTCAAGTGTTACATGTTGCCAGTTATTGCTTAATACATGTACTTAGTACTTACTTACTTACTTACTAAGTATTGTAATATATTATCCTTCTCCCTGCTACCTTACCCCATACCCAGTATAAATGTCATGCCAAATATATATAAAGCTACACAATACTGTCATGTACTAGTACCTTAGTAGGCTGAAGGGCAAATTCTTAGAGTTACTTGTACCAATTAGTGGATTTTGTCATAATTACTTGCCAACAGATCTAGAGATATGATGGACAACATGATGTTAAATTTTTCATCTTGGAAAAAGGTAAACATTCTATCCTCAGACTGAGGCAAGTGTAACACTTTTCAATAGTTATAATTAGGCCACACTGACTTGCAAAAACAAACAAAAAAGATTCAGGTTCTGAATCAAATCAGAATGATCATATTTTGGCCCAAACAGTGGAAGAAAGCTGACCTTGTCTTCCTTGTTGTTGTGTGCAGTGATGGAGTAGGGAGGACAGGAGTGTTCTGTCTCCTGGCTGCTGCTGTGTCAGACATTAACATGGAGAGACCCACACCAGACCTGGTCTCTCTGGTCCACCAGCTCCGCATGCAGAGGAAATACATGATTTCTGAGAAGGTAATGTTGGAGATGTTGTCTAAGGACTTGTACTCATCTGAACGTTGTTCGAAGCAAAAATGTAGTAGGAAAGGTTGCTAAATTAAAATGCCATGGACATCTAAAATAATAATTATTGTGAAATTGAATGACTACATGTAAACAGCAGCAGATATGGACTTTTTTTCACACAGGCAACAAATGAAATTTAATTACTAGTGTGTTTCATGACATGATTACATGTAAGTAGCACTGCTTTCTGGTGGTTGCAGGTCTGCAAGCTAGGTTCAAACCCATGCTCAAGACTGTAAAAATGGTTACACTTCTGAGGAGTATGGTAGTCAAGCATTTAGCACCCACGTTACATTTAGTATTATGATAGTCTACAGTTTGGAATGGACAATGTACAGGTTTACTATGACTAGAGTTGCAAGCGATTTAATTTGGTCTCATTGTGTAGTTAACAATCATTATGTAATCATGATGTTATTTTCTGTAGGCTCATCTCCAGTTCTGTTACAAAGCCGTGCTGGCACATGCAGAGTATCTCCTTATCAAACGTGAGTTCAGTAAGATATCCTCACACATGTACATGTACTACATGTTTTCTATAGCAATTACAGTATTCAGCAGTGTAATATTTGAGCAAGTACATGCACATACACATTGTGTCCAACAGTGGTGGCCCACCGGCTGAATTGATGTTGGCACATTACAGTTTCACATTTGTGCATTTTGTCCTCAAAACTGATTTGGTTCTTAATCTGACTGTGTCTGACTTCACTTAGGCCACACAATTTTTTTTTCTGATTTGAAAAAAAAAATCTGGTTCTGAATCAACTAAAATATGCTCATATTTGTCCCCAACAGTTGAGGAAAATCCTTTTCTTCCTGGTTGTTACAGTTTTTCCATCTATCAATGCAGTGGTTTGAGTGGTTTTAGTCAAACTTCAAAATTCATTGTTTGAATATTAACCCGGGCTTTTGTGTTGACTTCATGGCTCCTGTTGCTTCAAATTTTTTTTCTGAAAAAATTTGATCTGAAAAAATCCGAGAACCAACAAATTAAATTGGTGTGGCCTTAATGTACATGTAGGATAACCCCATTGAAGATGAGACTAAACAAAGTTTTCCCTCTGACTGTCAGGTGGAATCTTGAGAAACAAACGTCCAGAGATGCAGACAGCAGCTACAACTGCATCAGCCCCAAAGGTGGGCTACACACGACTGGACTCCTTTGATCCTCTGTCTGAAGATGCTCCATTGACTAAAGTCCAGTCAACTCTGGAGAAGTTGAGCATGGGAGAAGGGACAGATGTCAGCGGCTCCACCTCTCTTCTATCAGCAGAACTGCAGCAGTCACAGGGCCTCAAGAAGACCAGCCAACAAAAGGATTTCAACCCCTCAGGTATGCCTACATCAGGAAGAGATTTGGTCACTTTTTCCCTGGAAAATATCAGTAATATCTTAAATCAAGGTCCAAGTCCAAAATTAATTCACTCACACCTGAAACTTTCAATCACAACAATATTAGCTGAACAGGCAAGTTTATTATCCAGTAGGTCTCAATAGGTGTGATGTCTAGTGGCTGCTAGATCCCTCTTACCATCTATTTGTTAATCAGAACTCTGATTAGACTAGATTAGATTAGATTAGATTAGATTAGATTAGATTAGATTAGATTAGTCCGTCCTAACACAGATACACTGATCTCACCATGTACTTGCAGTTTCTATCTAGGGACTAACATTAATTTTTTAAATAATTATTAATAAAACCAGTAATGTTTCTTGACAATGAGTCTTCGCAGTAAGACTCTTAGGACTCACTGGTCTTATATACACATACATTGCACTTAAGTGCCCATGTGAGGCTTTTTATCATGTTTTTTTTTCAGTTTGTATATGACATTGTATTGTAATGTTAATTTGTATTTGCCAGACAAGTAACTGTAAAAAATCAGTGTTATTCAGCATGTTTAGTACAGGCTGCAAGGCTGGTTTTTATGAATTAACTGTTAAACTGACACTGTTTGAATTTTGAAGGTGAAAAATTCAAGGTGGCAATTATGAATAACAAGTTACCAACGTAGCAGCGTACTAAATTTGCCTGCATTATGAAAGTACTTGAATTGTATTTTTTTTTACAGTCTTGTTTTTCATTACACCTTAACAGCCCTCACCACCTCTTCTCCCTCTGTTCCTGCTGCCATACACACGGACCCACAGTCGGAACCACCACCAGTCATGTCTCCTAATCCTGCAGCAGCTACACAGCTGGTGACACCTGCAGCTGCACAGCTGCAGACACCTGCACCACATGTGCACCTAGAAGAAGGTGATACCCAGCACCCTGTTTATAATGTGAAATCAAATGACATAACAGGAAACAGTGGGCAGCTGTGTAACAATACCACCATGTCTACTGACGAAGTACAAGACAACCAGTATGGTCTGATACCCAGGGGTTCAGAGGGGAGTGGGTTCAGCAAATGTGAGAGAAACAGTCCCGTCCTGCAGGAGCTTTCAGTGGAGTCCTTTAAGTTAGAGTTGAACACAAATACTTCCTCCCAAAAACCGAGTAGGAAGACAGACTTTGACCAGAGAAAAGGGGGTCTTGATGCACAGAAAGACCCCGCTGACCCTTTTAGTCTGCTGGATCCATTTTGGACCATGAAGACAAAGTAGATGAAACCAGCTAAAACAGAAAATAAGGCCAATGATTTAAAACAGTCCTAATTAGCAATCTATGACCAGAAAAGCCCTCCCTGTTGTTTGGTAAAAGAAAGTCCTTTGAAGTACACATACATGTACCAATAGTATATTTCAAGCTTATTGGAGCATTTTCCTTGCATGTACTTCAAATGTATCCCACCTAAAATGCAGTAAATTATGCTTTTTTACATTCCTACGGCAGTGTTTTCTGAATCAACAACTTTTTTTTTATTCAGACATCAAAACAATAACAGTCTGAGTTACAACAGGGAACATATAGGAGAAAATCCCTTGTACAGACTGGTGACCTTATTGTAGGGAGGTTGCATTAGAGTACACAAAATTGATTATTATATAGTGTCATTTAGGCCACATCAATTTAATTTGTTGCTTCTCAGATCGCCCTGTCCATTTTTTTTCTGATTTGCAAAAAAAAAAATTATATTTTTTTGTTCTAAATTAACTGCAAAATGCTCAATGAAAGACATATTATTGCCCTAACAGTTGAAAAAGTCATTTTCTTCCTATTTCTTACGTTTTTCAATGTAACAATGCAATTTTGTTTCATTAAAAGTTCAAAATCTATTGTTTTGATTATAAACCAGCCCAGTATGCTCACTTCATGGCTCATACTGTAACATTTCCAGCTATCATTGAGTGCCTTGGCCTGTTTTTTTTCCCTGACGCTCCTGATTTTTCCCGAAAAAAATATGAGAAACAACAAATTAGATTGGTGTGGCCCTCAGTAGATTTCATTTTTGCAAAGTTGTGTGGTTACATCAATGTTTAATTTCTTTTCTGCAAAGTCTACATACATTAGTATTATAATTGGCAGAACCCTGTGCCAACAATCAGACATGTACATGCACCTTAGTCTGTAGTAGGTTTGCACAAAATTTTAAAAAAATTGCAAGATTTGCATTTTATGCAATACAGTTACATATAATGTTACATGTATATCACCGTCGTGATTATCATATTTATGTAGTTCACAGTTTATTACTATATATATATATATTACTACAGAATTGGAATCTAGTAGAACAAACATCTCATTAAATATTAGGAAGGCGCAAATTTGTGTTCCTCAAAAACTTGCCACATTGTTACAGTATTTGACAAGTACCAACCCCTGGCTCACAACTATTATGACAAAATCTTCGCCTGTCCTACTTGGAAACGATTTTATCTATTCGGTTCTTTTGGGAAGTAAGAAAGGGGAAAGTCAGAAAACATGCAGTCTTGTGTTTGTTTTTTAAGAAAATAAAAATGAACATACACATGTAAATGTTATTAAATTTAAACAATGATTTGTAAGATTTTAGAGAGTGACTTGATTAGTGTTACAGAGATCTACAGATTGAAAAGGTGACAGTCACCTGTTATATCAGTCTTTCCACAAATACAGTGGTAAATCTCAATCAATATTAAAATGAAAGAGGGCAAAAATGCATATTGCTATTATAATGGTTAATGGCATTGACAGGATGATACTTATAATATTGTGTACATTTGAAATAAAGTGTCAAGTTGAAATCAGTCAACTACATGTAAGCAGACACATACTTTACAACTTTATACACTTCTGCTTACTGATGCCATGTTATGCATATGTATGTTACATCTTCAATATGTACCTGAATGTTAACACTTCTGCTTCTATAGCTGATTGAATCCCCACCCATTGCAGGATGGCTGGTACATGTATGTAAAGTGTGATGATAAAAGATGAAACAATAGTCTACAGTTTTTTATGAACAAGATTAAACTGTGATTTCCAACACAACAAAATTGGACTCATCCAAATGTTCGACTGTACAACTCCAGTCTTTGTCAAGGAATGAGCAATCTGGAATGAATGAGGGATTAAAGAGGCCATTACAACCATCCCTCATTAGAGACGGGGGGCGCCACAGACTCTCTGCAACCTATGCTCCACTGCTGACGAGTCACGTGTGTTATCTGCGTGACGTCACTGAAGCGGTGGATTGCTCATTCCTTGACAAAGACTGGAGTTGTACAGTCAAAAATTTGGGTGAGTCCAATTTTGTTGTGTTAGATATTACAGTTTAAACTTGCTGCATAATGACTTCTACCAACACAGATGAACTTTCAAGATAAGTCTCCAATTTTGTTTATCAGTTGCAATTGACGTGTACAGTTCTTCTTGAGCACGTATTTATAACTAATTCTTCCTACATTATATTCAAGATATCGAACAAGATCTTTGGTTCAGGTGGTTAACACAAGAGTACACTGTAGCTCTAAGATATGGAAGCAAATATTCTACTATTGTGTACAAAATTGTTAACTGTTTCTTGTCGCAAAGCTGCAAATTTTCTATGTATATGTCTAGAGTCTAAGAATGGGCTTAATTGCAGGTACGATGTGACTTGATAATTTGCACCTTGTATTGCCCATCGCTTTGCATGTCAATTAATAGTTGCATTCTTCAACGTTACATGTACATAATACATTGGCCAGAAGGAGGCTTTGTTAATTCTTCCCAGATGCTGTGTACATGACAGAATTGTAGAGGTGCTTCTGTCATACACATGCATGGAATAAACTCATACTAAACAAGAGTTCTACGATCTCATACCTTAGCCAGATGAAGTTAACATTTTTAACTGAGTATTTGTAAATGTTTCTCATTTATTATGCGTTTTTATCAACCTACATGTAATGCCGGTTATCTTAAAGAAATTTATTCTAGCATTTCTTTATAAATTATGCAAATAAAGTCCTCATTTGAATAACTTATGTTTCATGATGTTCAGTTTCACGTTAATTCCAAATTTTCTGAATAACGTGAATGAAAACCAAGCAGATGTCTGGAGGAAGAACAACGGATGAAACAAAACGTGACGCAATTCTTTACCGCAAGTAACCGCTAATAAATTGTCATAAAATACCAGCTTAGTAATAGATAGACCATGGGCCAGGCGAGTTTACAGGGATATAGTGTTGCCCCACCCACAAGGGGACTGCCTGACTCCCGAGACGACAGCCGAGGGTGTCAGGTAGTCCCCGAGTTGGTGGACAACACTATATCCCAGTAAACGAGCCCAAGCCCATGGTCTCACGGCGGTCAATTTCTAGGGTAAAGTTTCCAATTCTACGGGAGGGTATCAGGTTACCGGGGTTCCACGCGCGGCTTCCGTGGAGCCAGTCTCAACGGTAAACATTCTGTTAAGCAATAATTAACAGTTTCACGGGGACTCCATCGTCCAAATGTGATAAAATCAGCACTGCATATACCCCAAATGTTGTTATTTTTATTACAATGCTTAAATGTGGGTGAAATCACTCTCAAAGCGTCGAATGCTTATTCTAGAACAATCGACGTCAATAACCAAACAACTGATTTAAACCGACCCCAAATCTCCCAGAAAATCCCGCATTTTTGAATTTTAGAGAACAGTATAACAAAATTAAGATTTGAGTCGGACGGTTTTCTTTATTTCAAAGTTAAAGTGTTGCTAAGGCCGAAAAATTCGCCAAAAAATGCACTTTTTCAACTTCAAAGACCGATAATTCCAGAATGCCGCCATCTTTAAAAAATCCGTCCGACACAGATCGAGATTTGTGTCTTGCCTACAATTTAAAACATTTCTGAGGTAAATTGAATTTGTTTTTGTTGCGGTTTAAATACCATGTTTGCAAGCATGTCAGGCAGGGTGAGTAAGTACAGGGGGTAACTTATATCCCAGTAAACAACAATTACGATCGTCAAGGTCACACACGATGACGGCAGTAGCTTCGTTACATGTTACATATCAACTATAAAACAGGGTATAGATGTACTGTCCCGAAATTGGTTTATATTTGTGAAAAAGTTGATTTTTTACTGTTAGGCGGTACCCGTGTAAAAACGGGCTTGAAGCCGCGGGTTTACTGTACATGACCGCGGGTGACCCCGGATCGAACGAACGTTCGGTTCGATTGACGTCATATCGAACATGATTCGATTCGAATGACGTCATATCGAACATGATTCGGTTCGATTAAAAGGTTGGAATATTTGGGCCCAAATTTGACCATCGTGTCTATCTGACTTAGAACATGGCCATTTCCCCCAAAGTTATCTTTCGAACTGTTCAATGTCATTTTTTCTTGTTTAATTTCAGTTTTTCTTGTTCAATATCAGTTTCAATGCAGCATTTGTCTTTGAGAAAGCCGGTCTGTTTGTGTTTCAATCCACTTATCCCTTGCATAACTTGCACAGTGAAGTCATCCTCCCGAGGCAGGGTCGGTGGCGCGGTATTCTATACCTTATCAGGTAAGGGTGAGAGAAGGGACCTGGTTTTAATTAAAACGCAAAAAGTGTGGCACTAACCAAAAAGTGTGGTAATAACTAATTTTATGCAAATGAGTTTTAGTACCACACTTTTTGGATAGTACCACACTTTTCTGCACCATGGGGATATAAACACAGAACATGAAGGGCTCTCATGGGGGTAGTAGCCATGTTCTATAAACTTTATGGCAATTATCCCAGCTGACAGTGTGGCTAATGTATATGTTTGATATTGACGTTCTGTTTCCGTTTCTTCCCTCGCGTGTACCTTTACGCAGCCTGCCAGCACCTTGATGTTTCCAACATGAAACATATCAAACCTGGCTAATGCGTTTGAGGTGTACTCCTGTAGTGTACAATGTAGTACCTCTGTTGTACGAGTGTCTGATTAACTACTTCAGCAGGATCATTCTTGTGCATGACACAACAGTAAAAACTAGAGTCCGTGTATAGGACACAAATCTTCATGAATTGGAAAGAAGGGGTATCGTGTCGTTGAAAAGATGATTTATATAATCTGTACACCAAAGTCAATTTTTATAGAATACATTTTTTGAACGCATTTGAATTTAAGGAATTTAAAAGAAGGGCCCGTATCGTGCCGTTAAATAGATGATTTATAATCTGTACACCAAAGTCAGCTTTTTATAGAATACATTTTTGTGAACGTGTTTGTACTTCGGGATTTCCTCAACACTGAGCTGAATCGAAGACGTATTTCCCATATCGTCTGTAGTGGTTGCTTTATCTGAACCGTTAAAGGCGTCCAAATGCAATTTCAGGGTGGCAAAACTGGAAATATTCTGAATAAGGCAATCTGTATGACATTTTAACATAAAACTGCCACATTAGCACATTTGTATCAGTATTTCATACTTTTAAGTATGAAGAGAGAAAAGTATTTCTATTACATACTTTTAAGTATGAAATACTGATACAAAAAAGGCATTTAAAAAGGCATTCAAAACAGTATAGAAACATTTAGTCCCAGTATTCGTTCTTTCTCTTCTGGGTGGCCCCCCAAAATCACCCCATGATCTTACCAGTAATCATTTTCCGTCACAATATTTGTCATTTTTGGTCTATAAATGCCGATATACATTGGAATAGTGTTGTTTCAAGTTCAACTTAGCATGTAGATTAGTGACCGGAATATTCTAGGCCTAAAACCGGACTTCTAGCCCTAAAACCGGACCTCTAGCCCTAAAACTTGAAAAAGCGTGTAATCATGATGTACCATTGCAAAACAAACATTTCCAAGTGGACAGTCACCTTTATTGTTGTAACAGTTATATGTACATTTGTAGATTGATTATCGACTACAATTTGTTACACGGACTTCATAACATCCAAACATGCCCTGACACTAGTACAGTACATCTCTGCAAATCAAGTCAAACCTGTGGACTGGATGATACTGTTTTAAAGTCCATGTTGATTTGATTATATGGATGACATCCGCTGGGAGCCCCAAAACTGACGCTAGGGGGTGAATAAAAAACGTTTTGGAAAAAAAGTTTCATTCATTATGAAATCTAGGTGGTCATAAAAGTTGAACGAATGAATAAACACACAGAGTATGGTATTGCGAATATTAAAAGACTCTTCATTTTCATTCGTCACATTTTCTTCTTTTCCTGAATTGATTTCGGCATTCTAGGGCATTAGTATCGTTTTCCAATCCTTTTTTTGCGACATGCATCATATATTTGCTAATTTTGTACTATTTACAGTATGGTCGAAAACTTTTTTTTTTGAAAATTGATGCGCGCGAGGATGTCATCCATATATTAATTAAAACAACATGGCCTTATGGAAACAAATTTCCATTCACTGTAGTAAGCCAGGTAATATAACAGTTATCACGTAATAACTTCAAAATAGGTCCTCCAAAAAACATTACACACTTCAAGAACATATTATGTATATTTCATACACTTTGACATGGAGCTAAATTTAAAATGGTCGATTTCGACACAATTTTTTCTATCTTCATATATCAACTGTTCATGACCAACAATTTTCGGGTTTTGCCAGAACACAGAACAAGCATTTGGACAACAATTAGTACAATAGCTTGACTATAATCAATTCCGTACTAAAAGTAGTTTCAAGAGCAGATTCGGTTGTTTGGGTTATGTAGATATTTTTTTGAATCCCAGAAAGTTACAAAAAGTAGTTTGGCACTTGACATTGAGCTTGGACTAGGCCACAGTTATATTATGCGTCGTCAATATTCTGGTTACGCCCCAAAGTGGTTTTGTATGAATAAAGATGTGTTCTTTAAAAAAATGATACTGGTCTCTGCTCTTGAGACTGTCTTTAAGTAGACAACAATAAAACTGGTAACAGGAAATACTGGAGGTGCACTGAATCAGTTATTACATCAACATGGAACTAGATATTCACAGATAAAGAACGTATGTTCGTCAAGATCTGCAGCAGATGGTACCTTACTGTTAGAATCCAAAGCGATATGGCAGGTACAATGTAGTATTTCATCTCGCCACTTAGCACATGATGGCCAATCATATCATGTTCTGCACTGCACATGTCAAAACACCCGATTCTGACAGGCTAACTAGCAGGCTCTTCGACTGGGCTTGTTGGAGAGTCTTTATAATGCGTTTTTTTTTTTTATTTCTGGCATATCACTTGTATTTGTACAGATGTTCTTTTGTCGGGCAAGCGTAGAAAAGAACCCTGGTACAAATAAAAGTGAAGGACAAAACGCATTAAAAGCCTCACTAAAAAGCCCAGTCGTTCAGCCTGCTACGAGATTATCAAGTTAGCACGGTTATAATAACTAAGCAGGACTTGTCCCGACAGAGCCATGGTCTAACCTATCATTAGTATTAGAAGTTTATTCATGCCCAAAGGCTAATAGCAACATGACACAATATGTAGATAGTATAAACAGATAGTACAGTTATGACAGGTGGAACAAGTGACTATTCTAAAAGTTAATACACAATACAATCTGAACTTCTTAGACTTTTTTGCCTAAGCGCTTATTGAGATCCTCCGCGGAAGAATACACATTACAGAGAGTTTGTTGCAATACATGCCCGAGTGCTAATTGCAAGCACAATCAACGTGTATGAAAAAGAGAATACAAGATATGACGAACTACGTCCAACGTTATGCTACACTGTACAACATATATGATGGTACTAAGTTAGTTTTATTGGGTTTAACTTTGAAGTTGAAGACAAAATTACCCACTTCTTCTGTGATACATGTATGTCGGTTCTTTGATATCGATCTCATGGTTAGGACTATTGAGAAAGTAGGGGTGTATTTTGGACACGATGGTAAATAATTGGTTTCTGATATAAATCATAAAATGAAGAATTAGAAATAAAATGAGTTTCTTCTTCCACTGCAATATATACATATACATATATATATATTCATATATCGCCCTTTTTCTATGTCCAATGGGTGGGCACTGCTCGAGGTCTCAATGTTCCAGATATTTTTATTATATTTATACAAATACAAACCAACCTTATTGCTCTACAACTGTAACTGGTACAATGTATGGCAGAGAATAAACAACAAGCCTTAGGGTAAATACACGAACTATGCTAAAATACAATTCTTCAAGTTAATCCATAATAACTATACAAAATTTCAATTCCACCAAAGATAATCTATTGACTCCTATTCCCAAGGAGAGTATTATATTATATATTATAATAGTATATCATAATCTACAGTTCAGATGTGTCAGTTGAGATTTGGAAATAAAAACAACAAATTTACCCCCTGACAGTGGTCAACATGCCGAAAATGGGCAAAGATGACGGAACGCGGATGTCAGATAAATATTAAGCGAGGAGACAAGACAAGGCTCTGATTGTCTTTTATGTAGTGATGTATTTCATTCCTTTTGTATGTGATGATATTTGTGTACATGTATATGTGGCGTTCCCACTGAAACAAAGCCATTTGTACAATGCTTGAAAACTTGCTTTTCAAAGTTCTTTCAGTGACAAATGGATGTTGTTGTAATAGCTGTCAGTAAACTTACCACAATATATGCATCATTTCTTGTTTAATAAAGTTAATGGTGTCAAAATTTGAAAATGTAGGAATCTTTTTTTAGCCCGCCTTGTTCATGTCATCCATAAAATTTACTTGTTGTGGCAAAGTATAAATACATTTATATTACAATATTGATGCTGTCAGACAAACGTCAATGCCAATTTGGCACAATCTTTTTATTCAGAAAAAGCTTACTTGATGAAACAGCACCCCAGTCCCTCCCTTACAACTCCTTACATGTCTGTACAAGTCGTCTGAAGAGGATGATGTAGACGTTGCTGAACTGAGTCATCACAGCAACTTTGGTGTCACGATGTTATGACGTATTACAACGTCATTGCAACGTCATTTATGTGTTTGTTTGGGATGAAACTGTCCAACAAAAGTATTCCCCCAAATCCGGCATACAGCAACAAAGTTTTAAAAAAGGCTCTTGATGGCAAATGTGCAGATGTTGGCACATTGGCGCTCCAAATCAGTAGTGTGTTTTTGGCACACATTTTGACAGATTAGCCTAAGAGGCTCAGTGGGCGTCACTCCACCGTACATGGAGGGATGTCGTGTTAAGTGCCTTTCCCAAGGGCACAACGTCGGGGCATGGTGAGTATCGAACCCGGGACCTATTGGTTCCGAGTCCAATGCTCTAACCGACAAATATTGTAGCTACCAGCTGGGATCTTGAATCGTGAATTTGTGTTATTCGCCTATTTTATTATGAAAAAAACAATACCAGAAAGTGACGAATTTTAGAAACAACTACCTCGTTATACCTGTTCTATCGTATAGTCCGCTATCTTGGATTTGGGCCAATGACGTCATCAAATTAGCATACATGATTAATCTTAAGTCACGAGACTTTGATTGAATGCGACTGTTGGAACATGAATCTTTAAGAATTGTTACCTGATATAATAACCTTAAAAAAACAGTTCTAAAAGTTTGGTGATTCCATGGTCAGATTACTAGTTTTCAGGTCCGATGTTATAAAACATCAAATAGACCTGAAATAGGTTATAAAGACGTTTATTTCTGTCTTGCAATATTAGGTACATACGAACTCTCTGGTTTATTCCTTTATCAAAGTTGATATCATCAAGATAATTATTTAGATGATTTAGATCAATATTCTATATCAGTGTATTTATGTTACATTGCTTTGTTTTGTTTGTTTGTTACACCTTATCTATATCTGGTAGACCCCTGGCCACGTCACCTGAGGACACCCGCATTACATGTAATCATGTATATGTATTTTTCTGTATAGAAATCAAATTAACTGTTTTAAGATAGGCAAGAGATGTCTAAAACACTGTTATTGTCAAGTCAATAGCCATTGTACGGAAAGGCGACTATAATGTAGAATGTACAATTTTCTCCAGAAATTTAAGAAGCCTTACATCGATCTATATAATTCCATTCAGAACATGAATTATTTTTGTTCAGCCCTTGGATCTACTAGGTTCCACGAACAGGCAAATCAAGCCTTTGCTTCCTGAATATTACGAGAGGAAGTAAGCAATAATCTGTTTTGAACAGGGTATTTCCTGTGAAAATCGGATTTCCTGGACCCATATAATCCTCTGGCCTCGGGGTTTGTTGACTTCCTCTACACCTTATTTTTGTCTCTCCTTTCAACTGTGCCGCTAACCTAAACACAAAACCCCAGCTTAGTTTTGTATGGCATCAATGAATTGTGGTTATTTTCCTTTTCAAACTGCAAGAGCACTTGCGAGGGTGAGGCATTACAGAAACTATAGCGAGCTGTCAACAGACCATGAGTAGCCCTGTGTTGGATGGGGAGGTCACAGTCTTGAAATATGTTTGTATGGTGCAACGATGTTGCAATTTTCCCCTTCCTGAGCATCGGTACGCAATGCCATAGAATTTATTCAACTATGTTTAAAATGGCCGGAAAATTAATTTTAGGTTTGAACGGCCTGAATGTAGATAGTTTAAAAAAGACTGACTGGCCTCACAATATACCGCCCATGTAGATGGTGTCTACAGATCAGATCTACATGTACATAGGGATGTAGATGGTATATACAGATCAGATCTACATGTACATGTACAATGTACATACACATGTAGACGGTGTCTACAGATCGGATCTACATACAGATGTAGATGGTGTCTACAGATCAGATCTACATGTGGATGTAGCTGGCGTCTACAGATCAGATCTAGTTGTAGATGGTGTCTACAGATCAGATCTACATACAGATGTACAAATGTAGATGGTGTCTACAGATCAGATCTACATACGGATATGGGTGGTGTCTATGGATCAGATCTACATATGATGTAAATGGTGATTATAGATCAGATCCAGATGTAGATGATGTCAACAGATTCGATCTACATACAGATGTAGATGGTGTCTACAGATCAGATCTACATACGAATGTACATTGGTGTCTACAGATCATATTTACATACAGATGTAGATGGTGTCTACGGATCAGATCTGCTGCTGTGGAGGCAGTCTGCAGCTGCGTGTGGACTGTTCCATGGGAGTCTGCAGGGTGTTGGGGGTGACCTGCTGTGGAGACACGCGGTTCACTCCACACCGCAGCATGGTCATGAAGTTCTTCTTGAAGTTCTCGTTGAGGATGGCGTACACCACGGGGTTGTTAAAGCTAGCAAAACGAAGATAATATTTTAATCATCGATATCCAGTACTGCTATGTCACTGTTGTATCCAGAAACGTGCGTTATCAGAATCCAGAACCGTGCTCTACATGCATTGTTCTGGATGATCCACACCTATCCAGAACTATGTTCGATAAAAAAACCCACAAAACACAAACAAAATCTTAAAATAACCATACATTTGAAACGATCACCTTTTTCCTCTGTAGTCCATCTCTCCGGAGAAATATACATGCAGAAAAGTTCTTTCTTAGAACTATATCACTATGGAACTAGCTTTAGCTTCCTCATGAATGTTTCCCAAATGGGTTCAACCTTAAATCTGAGGTAAACAAACTCTATATTATTGTCTCTACAGTTCCTTCATGTATCCCAAAACATGTGCTTCGTATGAGCCTTGTTTTGACGTAAAAAGTAAAATAATTAAAAAACAAGAACAACTACACAAACGAAATACAAAATTAACAAGAAGCCATAGGTGACAATTCTCCGTGAAGTATTATATATTGCAACAAAAAGAAGTAGCCATTGGCGACAATTCTCTGTGAAGTGTGATAAATCGAACAAAGAAAAATTGTTTAAACGCGCGTCGGCTCAGTCATCTTAAGACGCAACAACCAATCAGAGATGCGAAATGCCGACACGTGACGCGGGATTTGCATACAGTCTAAACAACGGGGAAGGGCGCGCGATGCCCGAAATATTTTTGCGTCAATATTCAGCGCCGTGTTTCAAGAGATTAATACCGGGAAACAATTTCTTCTCTTGTTTTGAACGCATAAACATGCATTTACGCTAATGTAGTATGATTCAGGGTTACTTTTTTTTTACCTGCCATGGCCAGATTATCTAAAGATGTGTGTATTGTGTGTATAATCTACAGAAAGAGAAATGTACATCAGGTCCGATCATCCGATTTTCACGTTTCGGTTTTTTGGACTCGGTTCATGAACGTATTTTGGTTTGGCTCCTGGAATGTGCTCCCGGGACTGTCTACAGGGAACACTCGCACATTCGCGGTGTATCAGGACAGCGCGACTGGTCGGCATTAGCGCAGTCCCTGCAATTAGTAACAGTTGCACATCAATCCGGCCGAAAGCATGATTGTGTAACACAGGCTACTTCTTCATATACCGGCTCATACTACAAGACGCCTTTACAACTAGCAAATCATAAAATTACCCGATCTACTAGTATGTGCGGTTTACCAGCCCCAGACCACATCCGACCACAAGGCAGAACACATTGATGGGTTGCTCAAAAATATTGTCCATGTTTACAAAGAGCTGCTCCACTAACACTATGGAGCGGCCCAACCCAAAAACATTGGCAGAGAAGCGGCCAGCATGCTCGTTGCTAGGACGACCGGCCAGTTGCTACGTGACTAAATACACGCCGCCACTAGGTCGCCACAGCCGACCAGCTCGAAATCGATAGGATTACGTCATCGGTATTTACATTTCGTAATGCTGACCACTGACCACCCCACATTTCCGTCCCATCAGCCTGACCGCGCCTTCAACTACCGGTTACATAAACCATAAACGGACGAAAACATTTCAACGACATGGGGATGTTTCGAAAATAAGCATTTACTCCAATATCAAAACAGCTACGGTAAAAATAAAAAGACGTGCATCATCCCGGACATAATGCCACACCACATGCGAAATTACACAGAAATGCGACGTACGGAAGAATGCGTTTTGGCTGCGAACATCTTCCAAAAAACTTGCCATCTCTTAACCACGGGCAAAAACATCTGGAACCACTTATCAAAACCACCCCGTATCTGCATGAAGTTCCACCCCCCCCACTGCTATTCCAAACAACGCGTTTTTCTGGACCATTCCAATTCGCCTCGTAATTGTAGGGGTGCGTCTGCAATATTACATTGACCGCGAAAGCAGCAACGGCAAAAATACACATTCGTGCATCAACACGGGCATGCCCGCAGACGGCGTATAAAATTGCGTGCCGATTACACAAAGAGAACCCAGTGTTTTGACTGCGAACATGAAAAATCAGCCGATCACAACACTCCGTCCGGAGGTCCTGACCTCCTTCACGGAGTAATAACAAAAACAACGAAAATAAGACTAGTTTTGTATATAAATCACGAGAATCTATCTCTACAATAATGAAAAGTAAAGTAAAGTAAAGTAAACAATTAAAAAAATATGACGGTTTTGTGAATGTGAAAACAAAGTGGATCCCTGTAAAACAGCTCACCTGTTGCTGAAGGCAATCAGCTGCACGATGGCGACCAGCAGCTTTCCAGATTTCTCATCCAGTCGAAGCCCGGTCACCTCGCCCTTCATGGTGACTGTGTGGTAGGGCAGCCAGCAAACAGCGAACAGCAACACGACAACAACCAGCATCTTGATGGCCTGGCGCTTGCGGCGGACGGAGTTGCCGTGAGCGAAGTTGCTGCCGGCGAACACCCCCACAGGCTGCTGCACCCACAGGCGGTGGGCGATCCGGATGTACAGGCTGGTCATGGTGAGGAGCGGGAGGATGAACAGCACCACCAGGTTGAAGATGGTGTAGGTTGTCTGCTGAGTCGGTCCCCACCACTTCTCCCCACAGGTCACGAACTGCAGGTCGAACAGGACATCTTTCAGTTCCTCGGTCTTGTGGACGAAGAGCATGGGAGTGGCCACGCCGACTGACACCACCCACACCAGGGCCAGGATGACGCCGGCACGGGCTTTACTCAGGAGGTACTTCACCTGTAATACACACCGTTTTACGTAAACACGAGCATGCTTCCGACTAAGGACATGACAGAAAAGTCAGTTATACAGATTTGTGGCCTTGTTTAGAGTACAGCATGCACAGGCTGGGGGCTATTAGGCAACTAGGCAAAAGTGGAGTAGCTTTGGCAGACATAACAACAGGTAACTGAAGTTTAACGCCTTTGTTTATATCTGTACGTCTGTTTCTCTATAGACATTCAAACACTGTTCTTACCTTGAGAGGATGAATGATGGCGTAGTAACGTTCTACTGCGATACCGGTCAGAGTCAGGACACTGGAGGCCACTGCGATCGTCTGTAAAAACACACAAACAAACGTGTTGCATTGGTCTGGTGGTATCTGACTTATCACCACACCTATATCATTTGTCCTGCACTTTAATTAACCACTAGGGAGTACAGATCTATACCATCATATAACCCCATCGATCAACAAATTTCCACACCCGGAGTTAAATTATATTACATGATTCGTAGATTTTAGGAAGGCCTTTGATTCCGTCTGGAGAAATGGATTGTTTTACAAATTACTATCAACAGGGGTAGGGGGGAACTTCTTCAAAACCATACAGTCAATGTACTCAAATGTAGAATATTGCGTCAAAATATCAAACGGTCTCTCGCCCTACTTTCAATCAACCTGTGGTGTACGTCAAGGTTGTAGTTTCAGTCCTCAGTTGTTTAACTTATATATAAATGACTTTCCAGCTCCACGAATTAATAAAAACACCATCATGCGACCCCCATCATTCTAAAAGATACTGCTATGAACAGTTTATTATGGTTTCAGGTTTCCTGTACTTGGAATCTGCGTGGGCACCGGAAATCTGGTGGCTCATTGCTACATCTGGAAATCCAGTATTATATAGTACTGACGGTCACTAAGAGAGGAACTGGTGACTTATGTAGATTTTCAAGCCGCACTGAGAGGCCTGGAGGGATAACATAGGATTCCAAACCCTTCTTATATGTGATGCGAGAGAATCCACTTAATTTCATTTCAGTGTAACGAAACTGTCACCGGGTGCAGCTATAGCCTTAGCCTTGTAAGCTGCCTCTACGAGTCGGACTTTCGGCATTTTATCGTATCAGTTCTAATTGTACTGAGTTTCTTGTGGTTTAAAAATTGTTTTTAATGTGATATAATCCACGTGTAAGTTTTCACAGTGCGCTGAGCTGCAAAACACTGTTAAGGCCACACTTACTTAATTTTATTATGACATCCTCTGAAGATACCCAAACTAGTGCGCACGGGCAAAAAAATAAAATTCAGTCAAAAAATGTTGCTAATAAAACAGGTATACAAAGCTGGCATTGTAAAGGTGCAGTAGTAAATAGCGACTTTTACGACAAGCCGGCACATGCTGGTCTTTTGCGGCATTTATGAATCGGCATTCGGCACTGTACTGAGTTCTTGAGTTCCGTGGACTTAGGCAGCCTGGATGCCATCCTCCGTAGTTACCGCCAGATCCCTACAGTCGCTAGCTACCATGGACTATGGAGGATGCATATGGCACCCAGGCTAGCATCAGTGTGGCGTAATTGGTCTGTATAGCTCCTCTACAAAGAAATATTTTTCTACGAAGGTTACGTGAGACATGTGTAATGCATTCATTTTGCGTGGGCTTGCTAAACATAGCCTGGTTAACCAGACCGCCGTGAGCTCAGCGCTATCTCTTCGGCGCCGACAGCGTTTGGGGCCGCCAACCAGGCCTTAATTACCGCGCTTCGGGGGTTTTAGGTAGGCGGCAAAAGAAGACTAAGCGTAATACAGGAAGTCAGCGGATACAGGGAAACTAGCTGGAGATAGGTCCGTGGCATAACTCGCTTGTGCTTGGTAATAAAGGCCCGGGCCGAAAAATACCGCCAAGCCGACCAAAGGTTTCACTGGTACCCAGGCTAGCTAAACACGGCTAGGTTCTTATATTATAATATGTTAGGCTTATGTTTATTTATTAACAATTGGTCTGTAGACCAAACCTCGAAATACCTTAGAAAGAACGAATGGATTCTCATGATATATCATATCGATAGAGATGTAGATAATCAGATGCAAATAATTCAAATTAATCCTGTATTTCCCATTTTTTTTTCATTTTAGGAATTCTATGCATGTGACATAAATGAAGTAAAGGCCATTTACTGTGTGCGGGCTACACTCCTGGTGACCTCCCTTTTATTTTATATCATTTTATATTTATAAGGCATATGTGGTGCCGCGGTCAGGCCTAATCTCCAAGCAGATCTTTTGGTGGGGGTAAGACAGTATCAAGTCTGTAACCATCTCCCCATGTAGCGACAAAAAAGGGCCATATATAAAACGCAAACAATCTTCCACCATCAACCTGTGCTTGGAGAGTAGTCAGGCCGAAAACTGCACTAACTCTCCGGTAGTATTGCCTCAGAGATTACATGCAGTCTTCACAAGGGCCACCTTTGCAAGTAGTTTACCCGCAATACTGAGAAGCGATATGTCTACAGGGCTGTAGTGTTGAGTGCACTTCTTTATGGCTTACATGTAGACGTGTCAACCCTGTATGCCCGACATGTCCGACAACTGTCTGTCCTGGTCCAATCAATGGACATACTATAGAATATGCTTATCAGGACGTTTTTGCGATTAAAAAAAACAAACATTTGCCGACATTTGCTTGGAAGAAAATGCAGCCGGTAGCTTCACCACATCCCCTGTACCAAAAATGGATCTATAACGGTGAATTTGCCGCAGTACATAGCGACCAATATTTGCCTTTTGATAACTTACTCGGAACACAAAAACACCTCTACCGTTTGTCATATAGGTACAGACAGGCACAGAGCCCGTCATTGAATAATTCAGAGAACAGTGCGTCACGACATACCAGATGGATGATACTGATTAAATGAATATTCGATGACTTCTCTCCCTCACAACTTGCACCTGTTCCCTTATTTTGTAGTGGTTACCATGGTTACCCTGTGACGTAGGAGTTCGTGCTACAAGTGAAATACCACACGCACCACTTTTTAATACCAGTTGCTGGTAGAATCTGACCGTACATTATACCTCAAGATCGTGCACCAGAACGTTTCAACATCAGGTTACTAGAAAGAACTGGTACAGCACGAGTTAGTCGTCTTGCGGTAGAATGGGGAACCTGTCAACCACTACTGGAACATCACTGGCGCTGCTCTGGGGACTGTGCTGCTGCCTATCTGGTGCTTTTGCAACATCGGGTGGGTACCTAGCTAGTCAGTCATCCATGGCCGTTAACTCCATAAGCATTAACAAACAACATAGTATCTTCACTCAGTTTACGCTTGTGTTTTGTAGAACTTGAAAAACTGTAAACCGTGTATACTCGAAACACAGTATTTTTTGTGATGATAGTTTGCAAGGTTCATATTTGGCAAAACGGATTCGATCTGGCGCATGGATTACAAGGAATGTTTATTTGGCAATTTAGACATCGTCTGTTTGTACAGTGCTTCATGTCAGCCCTTTCTGGCTGATAACTAAAGAAAAAAGGAGTTGTCCACTTTTAAATTGAACAACTGGAAGCTCTATGACTCTATTAAAACAGATCCTAAATTTTACTCCAGTATCTGATTATATCCATCCGCACTGAGAACCAGACCATACCACTCAGGTCTGTCCTTGTGAAAAAAAACACAGTGTACTTGACAATTTTTTTTCTAAACTGGTAAAGCTTGTTGAACCCTGCTTGTTTCTTCTTGGGTCAAAATTTGTACGGAAAGAAAGATTTTGAAGCCTGTTAGTTGGTACTTCAATGGTGCTCCCATTTTGGATCATTTTGGGCCTAGTGCTGCTCGACTCAACTGTGACGTCAGCTAATTAGTATGCAATGGTCTGAGAAAAACAGGGCGATGTGGTTCTAAAGTTAAACGAGAACACGCGATGTAAGTATGTATTGGTGCTGCGCCATCGATAAATTATCTAGTATGTACTCTCATTCCAACATACTTTGTTGTTGCTTCTCGCTCGGCTTTCACCGGCAAACACTAACACAAAATGATTTACCCAAGAGGGGTGCCGTGAGATACGGAGGCTGTTAGAACCTCTCACCCTGGCTGTTAACTTCCTAAATGCACGCAGTAGACATTAGAAAAAAAGAGGCGGCTCAGCTATAGAATATTTAGTTCAGTAGAGCATTCAGTGATCCGTGAAGTCGGTTGATCAGGCTGGTAATTCGATCGTCCTTTACACACAACCATGAGATGTTTACATACAAGCGAGTAGTAAAATCCTTCTGAGGGTAATTCTGGCTTCTGAAGTTTGTGATATTATATCTTTGGTAGTCCAGTCTCAGCACAAAATTAAACATTGGTATATTTCACAAATAAAAGAAAGGAACATTGCTATCCCAGGTCACGTCGGCCATAACTGACCGAACATGCAGGGAGACATTAGACACATAACATTATATGAATGAATGAATGAATGAATGAAGACCTTTATTGTACGCAAATACCCACTGGGTTCAGTACAGGTCACAGGAAAGACGTCACAGCTTGCAATGAATATATACAATGTACAAGCCAGTGCTAATTCTATGTACTATGGACATATAGTCTAATAATTACGATAATTTGGTTTCTTCTCGCTTCTTAGTAATGATGTAGATATAGTACAGATGTGTTTTATAATCGAAGGTTTGTCTAAAATCATCAGAAATATGAACTTATCTGTGTTGCTAAGATGTATGAAATGGGGAAACATACATTGCAATAGTTTATAAAGCTCTGCTCTCTCTTCGTTGTATAAACTACATTCTAATACAAAGTGTTCCTCATCCTCTATCCTATTTAGATTACAATGCCTACATATTCGTTGTTCCAGGGGAGTGCGGTTATGGCGTCCGGTTTCAATGTGCAGTTTGTGGCAGCTTATCCTGAGTTTTGTAGTGGCGGTCCTATGCCGTACATTGTCGAGATTTAGATACTTTTCTCCATTGTACGTTGTCTTGAACAGTCTGTACGATCTCAATTTGTTTCTAGCAGCTCCGCCTTTGTTATCATTGTGTATTTCTTTTAGGAACTTTTGGAAATGGATGTCTTTCAGACGTTGGTTGATGGAATTAATAATATAGGACGTATCCGTGTTTTGTGATAAGGTACAATGCCAGATATAACCAAAACCGCACTCCTCTAAGGACTTCCGAACTCCTGAGGCCCAACATTTGGCTCCAGTTTTGTCTAAGGCTATCTGACAAGATAGAGCATCGAACTGGAAACTGTCGACAGGCACTTTCTGGCGAAGTCTAATGAGGTGTTTGATAGCATTTAGAGAGGCTTCTACTTGAATGGGAAACCTCCCTAGTTCCGCTCTTGCAGCGAGACCGCATGCAGATCTCGGAACGTGAAGGGCTTGCTTACAGAATTTTAGATGAATTGATTCTATAGGGCAGGAATTGGAACTTTTAGCTGAGCCCCAGATCTCCGACCCGTAAAGAATTACGGGCTTTACACAACTGTCAAAAAGTTTGTTCCTAACAGCTACAGGTGCGTCAGCTTTGTTTAGTGATTGGTTCATGCCGAATAAAGCTTTTAGTCCTTTACTGTGAAGATGTTTCTTATTCGCCTTGAAAGTGCCCGCGGCATTGACAACAATGCCTAAATAACAATAAGATGTGACTATTTCAACTAAATTATCCATATAGGTGAAAAATAATTCTTTTGGAAGACGACCCCCTTAGTGAAAACAATGATTTTTGTTTTCCTAAGGTTCACATTTAGTCTCCAGATATGACAGTAACTTTCTAGTCTATCTAATGAAGACTGTAATCCTTGCTTGGACTCAGAAAGAATGACTAAGTCGTCTGCATAGAGTAGACAAGGAACTCGCTTACTGTGCATAATTGGAGGGTTACAGGCATCATTATTAAATACAGAGGTGATGTCACTTAAAAATAAATTAAATAAAGTAGGACTTAGATTGCAGCCCTGTTTAACACCGCGAGTTGTAACGAAGGGCTCTGTTAGACCGTGGCTATATTTAACACGATTAGTGGTTTTTGAATACATGTCTTTGATTGTTTGTAGAAAATTACCCCCTATACCTAACTGGTTCAATTTGAAGAGCAAACCGTTTCTCCAGATCGAGTCAAAAGCCTTGCTAAAATCTACAAAGCATGCAAAAAGTCTAGAGTTTTTACTAATATACTTACTGACTAAGGTACTTAAAACAAATAGGTTATCTGTCGTTCTGAAGTTTTTTCTAAAACCTGCTTGGTGGGGTTTGAAAAGACTATTGTTTTCTGCAAAATTAACTAGCCGAGTGTTTAAAATTGACGAGAACAATTTACCCAAACAGCTGATTATAGAAATGCCCCGGTAGTTGTCCGGAAGAGACGGATCTCCGGATTTGTGAATAGGGACAATGTGGCTCAGTGACCATTCCTGGGGAAAATACCCGTTTTGGAGACATTTATTGAAAAGTTGGAGAAGTGGAGCTTGAAGTATTAATTTACCGGATTTCAACATTTCATTTAAAACCATGTCGCTTCCGCTAGATTTGTTGTTATTTAGGTTTGAGATAGCAGCGTTTAATTCTTCCGGTGTTATTGGGGAGTCTAAAACGGACGGGTTTGTAGGGAATGACGATATATCTAGTTGGTCGCTTTCAGGAAGACAGGCATCTGTAGTATTGTTTGGAAGTTTGTCAAGGTTACTGAAGTGTTTAAACCAGTCTTCTTCTGTAATTTGGTTATTATCTTGTGATTTCTTTGGTTTTAGTTTGTTTATGATATTCCAAAAGGCACCTGGGTTTCTGTCTTTTAGGGAGGACAGCTGAGTCATGATATGATTGTGAAAGTCCCTTTTCTTCTTTTTTATTAATTTCTTATATTCTTCCTTTCTTCTAAAGTAACTTCCCCTTATGATGGGATTGGACGGTTGTTTTGAGAGTAATGATGACAAGTTCTTCACCTCCCGTTTCAGTTCCACACAACTTTTGTCAAACCATTGTTTTGTTTGTTTACGCTGAGAATGCTTTTTGCGATTACTTCTGATTGGAAGAGATTTAAAGCCAGCATCTCTTAATATAGAACTAAAATTCGAAACAAACATTTCTATTTCCTCCTTTGAGGTAATGTTGTTATTGTTTTGGTTTGAGAGTGAGTTCAATCTTGTGCTAAACTGGGGTTGAGAGAGGGTCAGAATGAATTTTTGAGTGGATTTATCACTCCATTGAAAGCGTTTGGGGGAAGATTTCGTTTTATAATTAGATCTTTTCTTTGTTTCGTAATGATGTTGATGTGCAGAATTCGAGTTGATATATACAGAGAGCATGCAATGGTCGGAAAAAACAGTTAGAGGGTGGACTCGAAATAATAAGATGTTTTGAAGAAATGATTGACTGGAGATTATGTAATCAACCGTACTGCTGCCGTTCGGCTGGTGACAGGTAAAGTTACCTCGCAAATCACCCGCCACCCTGCCATTTAGTATTCTAAGATCTGCTTGAATGCACAGGTCCGATAAGAGTCGGCCAAATTTGTTGGGGGGTGCTTTGTCCATGCTTTGTCTATCGCTGACGTGGTTTAATGAGGTGACAGGAAAATTGTTGTTGTTATCATTATTGTCTACATAATCAGGGAGATTGCCGACGCGCGAATTTAGGTCGCCACCAAGCAGGATAAATCCCTCTGCTCCGTACATACTTATTTCTTCCTCTAATATTTCTAACACATGATTATCGGCATTTTTGTGAGTGGTAGAATTACTGGGGCTTAAGTAAACGGAACATATAAATAAGTCCTTTGGGAGTCCAAATAAGCTGCGATCAATTTGTACCCACAGGACATCAGATGATTTCGAAGGTATTTTCTTGACATAATTTTTGTATTCGTTTCTGTAGAAAAAAAGAATTTCCCCTGAGGAGCGTTTTGCACGTTTACTTTTTGTCCTAAACAAATGGAAATAGCTGTAATTAGCGATGTTAATTTGAGTATCTTTTGTAGTCCAGGTTTCAAGTAGCGAGAAAAAGTCAAATTTACGTATTTCATCTATAAATTCTACGTCGTCTAGTTTTGTACCTAGGCCGTGAACATTCCAAAAGGCGAAGCACTTGCTTCTGCCATTTAAAGTTTCATCAATAAAAAAGTTCAAGTAAAAATTGTGTCTTTACCTTCTTCCTCGATATAACATTTTAACTTGGCTAAAACTTAAGTAAATGGCAAACTCTAAGACAACAACGACTAAAATATCAAATAACAACGTCTAAAATATCAAATAACAACGTCTAAAATATTGAGTTGATAGGGAAATAAAGATAACCATAATAATACATGTAGCATAAGATGGGGATAAGATGATAAGGGAAATGATCCCTTTTGAAGTTGAGTCTACTACAGTGAAAGCCTACTACTAATATGCTATTTAAGATGATCCTACCACATAGGGAACATGGGCGGCCACATTATGCTGGGGTGCCATGGCCAGGGTAGTGGACTCATCTTCGGCGGTGCGTGGCGGGACTGGTTCGGGATGTTGGGCCGGGCTGGAGGAGGTCCCCAAGGGGCAGCAGGAGGGTGGAGTACGGGCGGGCCCCAGAGTCCGGTGGGTGGGGGTAGGCTCCAGGGTCCGGGCGGAGGGTGGCGACTCCAGGGTCCAACAGGATGACTGGGTACGGTAGATTGATGATTCTTCGGTACAGAAGACGGTTGTGTAGAGGAGTTCAGCGTGTTGTTTGCTGGTCCGTTCTCTGGAACCGGAGCCGTGCGTCCCTGCCCTTGTGTGGAGGAACGGCTTCCCATGGGGGGACCGGAGGGTCGGCGGGGCTGGGGCTCGAGGTTGGAGAGGTCTGATTCCGCATGGGCTGATGGCGAGTGGGTGGGCGCGAAGGTGACTGGCGCTGCTTGCTTGTGGGAGCACCGATTACTACATCTCTGTATGAGCGGATCGGTGAGGGTTGATTACTAGCAAGCTGGCTCCTTCTGCCTTTGTATTCGCCCAGACCCATGAGGGGGTTCAGTGCTCTCTTAAAGTTAGCAGCCAGCACTCGAGTCCCATACCTGTTCAGATGGTAGCCATCTGAGGTGAACAGGGATTTCTTTATTGTTCCTGAGCTGGAGAGGTTGGAGTTGTCTGTGATATGTACATAGCTTGTCTCATCCGCAACTACTTTTAAGAATGAGTTGATGTCAATACATCAGGACATACAATATTGCACAGTTTCCTTAAATATTGCACAGTTTTCATCAAAATTATCACAAGAATTTGTTAGACTTTGGCTTAAAAGTTACCACTTGTATCTAGTGCGCCTTAACCACGTTATAGTTTCAGGGAGTAGGCCGGTATTCTATAATTATAAGTACAATGTAGTGTGGTGGGAAGTAGAATCAGCCAATATTGCCCCGACTAAGGCAGCAGAAGGACTGCAAAATAGATATGTGGTGAACAGCTCATGGCTCTGCGTACAGACCTTTGTTAAAGGTGCCCAGTGCAGTTTTTAGGGCTTGAAAACCAAATTTTAGAAAGCCGATATTTTAGCCATTCATCTACATACTACGTTGAGACAACACAAGCCCAATACTGACATTCATTGGATAAAAATGACGAAATTTTAAGGAAAAACGGTTACTGGCTGATTTTTTGGGTAACATCTAGAAAATGTTAGAGCTAAAACTCATCTTAGAGCTTTTCTTCGGCCGTTTTAAATGCCCAAAGTATGAAAAACTGATGCAAATGTAGGGCAGTATGTGTCAATATCATGCAGATTGCCTTATTCAGAATAATCCAGTTTTGCTGCCCTGACATTGCGTCAGATGCGGTTAACCATAGAACTCTTCCATGGAAATACTTCTATTGACGATATTCTTCGTTCGGTGTAGATTTGAATATCGCTCTGGGGAAGACGGCGTTCCAGACAAGCACCCTTAACGGGACGCATGGACCTGGGGTTGCCAGCCTTGCTGTAGACGGGATCACCAATACCTACATGAACTACGGCACTGCCACCTGTACACACACACAGGAGGAGACTGGTCCTAGCTGGTGGGTGGACCTCGGCCGATCGTATATGATTGACAGGTACGTATGGACACGAGATGAGCGTATTTAGCAAAAGACAACGTTAGTGTTCTCACCTCTTATGCCATGTTCAAATTGATGAACTGAAAACAACTAAACTTGTAGATATAGGTGGGGATGCATTTTTAAAGGAATATGCAAAAATAATCATTGCTATAGAACATTATTTTTTTATTGAAATGCAAAATTTATTTCAGGCCCATATTAAAGCCACAATTAAAGCCGCAATATAAACTGAATATATATCGTACAGGAAGAATTCGACTAGGAATAAGCCACTATTAATCGCGATAAAAAGTTAGGCAATGACAAACCATTTACCTGTTTTCAACAGAATTGTGAGATGATGACATATAGGGCCAACAGTACACTTTTATTTCGAATCGATATTTTTAAGACCAGTTAGTCATAGAAGAACTGGCATAAGACAAATTCAAATCACACATTTTACATGGTGTCTTTCCTCTTGCAGTGTATTAAACTTAATTGGAATTAATTACAGAGTAGTCATCTTCAACCGCATGGACTGTTGTTCGGAACGACTCAACCCCTTCAACATCCACATCGGGGATTCCGACCAGGTCAGCGAGAACCCCAAGTGTGGCGGTGATCATCACATCGACGTGACGAAGCCGGCCATTTCCATCCCGTGTCGGTGGATGGCAGGACGGTATGTGGGGGTTCGTCTGACCGGTCCCTCCCGAATCCTGACACTGTGCGAAGTCCAGGTTATTACAGGTATTGAATATGGTTACTAGTGTGTCAATGGACCTATACCATTATTACGTCACAGTTTGTTTACCTGTTCTAAAGAACATTCTAGAACGGTCAGTTAAAGAATAAAGATCATTTCAAAGTTTTCAAAGTCAGGTATGTCTGATTTTTGCTGCGTCTAGTTGTGTTGACACAGCATTACATGCCGCATGGGTGATTTAGTTGTGACATTAGACGAAAGTAATACTGTATTAAAAGCCTTATATTAGGCTAACGCTACACAAACACACACCGCGCTACGCACCGCTGTACAATATAAGCGTCGATTGACCGGCATTCATTGCGGTAAACAAAATGTGACGTAATAATGGTATAGGTCCATTGCAAGATAATAAAGAAACAGACCAAGCTGTATGTATCTTGTATTTCTTAACTTTGAACATGTTTTTTTTTACTCCAGTTTAGCCCAGTGTTATTGAATTGTGCATTAAAGATCTTAATTCTTTAAACTACCCGAATAAGCTAGTTATCCTCACATTTTGACCACAGCTGGAGAGTGCTCCAATGGCTACTGGCACCTCCCACACACCCGCCGCTGTTACCGTGCCTACGACACCGAGAGTGAGTACGACCAGGCTTTGGCGACCTGCCGAGAGGAAGGAAGTACTCTGGCCATGCCTGGTGACAGCGACACCAACGACTTCCTGGTCGCTTTAAAGAACGCCGCGGACAAGACGAAGGTTTTCTACTTCGGGATGACCCGTTCTGATGACGGAACGTGGACATACGCACGCGGTTCCAGGCAGGATGGGAATGGGAAAACTGGGCCGAGGGAGAACCGACCGGTGGAAAGGAGCGATGTGCGGTGTACTTCCCCGACAACTCGGGCGACCTCTACCTTCAACAAGAGAAATAAGTGGAACGATGTGGGCTGTAAGATAGACGCTGGTTTCATCTGTGAATTTGGTAGGTCACTAGAATTGGTGTTACATTCGGTTTGTGAATTGATCATTCTGTAAAAGCAGGAGCTGGACAATTAAAATTTGTCCAATATTTCTGATGGAAAATACAGTTCAGTTTACATTTTTCATCTACCAGAACCATGTCAGGTGGGGGATGGGGCATCCTACCGAGGAACCGTCTCTGTGACAAGGACAGGCAAGACGTGTCAACGCTGGGACAGGCAGTTTCCAAATGCACACGACAGGACACCGGATAACTACCCGTCATCCGGACTGGAAGAGAACTACTGCCGGAATCCGGATGGTGAATCCGGAGTCTGGTGCTACACCGAGAATCCGTTTGTGCGATGGGAGCTGTGCGAAGTGTCAGTATGTGGTGAGGCGTTCAAGTTATTTAAGAGCTTTGCCGAGAAAGTTATGTTGTGTTAGGTACCCCATATATAGGGCTTTGTGAATCTTTTAACGGTTATATCTTGGAGTGTGGTGCATGTATCTATATGGTATTTGATAGGTAGGTTAGGGTTAGGAAAACGAAGGTTGGCTGCTGTACGGTACTGTAGCGGTGTACAAGGGTATACACGGATATGATAGCTCGTATTGTGGACACGCTTTTGAGTGGGACATAGGTGTTTGGGCAGTGGGTACCTGGTAACGCTTTCAGGGAAGTAACAACTTACGATCTCTAGTTTATGGTCATTTATTCCTGAATATTTCCATCAGATTGGTTCATACTCTGTACTTTGTCATTCTTCACTGTCGGATTTTCATGCTCTATTCGCAACATCATAGACGCCATATTGTACCCGTTCAAGACCAAATTTGACACGGAAATGATTTCAAATACAGAATCAGATAACACTATTTTTGTGAAAAGTGACTGATAGAGTGAAACCTTTTTTAAAATGACTAATTGACCTAATAGCTCCAAACAAGTGGCGTGAAGATTTGCGTTGCGGACGTTACTATACTGAAGACCGTACCCCCGCCGAATGCGACCCTGGCAGTAATTACCCATGCTGCTCCTCGGAAAACCTGTGCGGCAACACTGCGGCTCACTGTGACTGCCTAGCCTGTGTAGACTACAGGAACACAGGTATAGGATGGGAGGGGTACTGTTAGCCCTACTCCATTGTAACAGTAGATATAACTGGCCGTAGTACTAAAAACAGCGAGATGCTAGACTGTCGGAGAGCAAGTCTATACCGTTTATGGTCCAGCTCCTCAATAACTATGGACTGAACCCCTGACTGTTGTCTTTTTAAATGTAGTACAGTGTTCTATATTAAATGTTGTCCAGGAAATTTATAATGTATGAAACATGTATTTTTATTGGTTTGTTAATCGTACGCCTATATTGATTGCAAACCTGTAGTATTAATATACCAATGTTTTGTAAATTGGTTTAAAATTCAGTTGTTTTTAACTTGCGAAAAACCAATAGATCCATCTTGAATCTTTAAATCTTGAACAGTATATCAAAAACTTATGCTCACCCTTGTAGTTTTAGTAATATGGATTTTAAGTCTATACTTCATTTATTGCCGTGCAATAAAGTTCCCTCTATACAGTCTTTTTAACCGATAAGTGACTGTTATATTAAGTTATTATCAAGTTATTATTATTATTATTATTATTACAGTAGATGATAGGTAGTATATAGTATTGTTGTAATGTATAGATTCTTATCACTTTACATTAGAATATAGCGTTTCAGTATGAAATACTCATGTTTTTGCATACTGCATACCCTCTTGTGCATCTAGCCCGTCTGGGCAAGAACATGCAATAAAGATTCATATCATATCATCATTATTGATCGTAAACTAGACTGTTAAAAGGCGAAGGTTAAACATCACGCAGGTAAGCAATATTCATAGAAACTTAAACTGTACTGCCGGATAGATTACGGAGATTACTGCCTACAAACAAACAAACAAACATTTTTATTTAATTCAATCAAACCTAAGGGATTTGCGCCAATGGAACCATCCTTGACAAGGCCCAAGTATGTGATGGTAGAGACGACTGTGGAGACAATTCAGACGAACAACACTGCTGTAAGTAGAAACGTGGAAGGCAACATGCCATCACGATGTTTCAAAACCTTGTTAGGGATTCGAACGCAGAACCTTTAGATTCACCTTACCACCTATTAATCACCATTCAATTTTTTAAACCTAAGTTGGAGTGCCCTGGGTACCACTATAACAATAGAACCATGTAAATACTATTCTCTATTTTCTGCTGTATCTTAAAACAAGCACATGCAACAGGCACTTTCAAAATATGATGACTGCAGTTTTCAGGACTTGGAAACACGATTTTTCAAAGTCAATATTCTAGTCTACATACTGAGTTGAAACAACACTATCCCAGTGACCCTCATGAAGCAAAAATACCCAACATTTTGACGGAAGTGGTTACTGGAAGGTTACTGGGGTACCACCCATAAAATAAAGGACTCATATTGGGGCTTGTTTCTGCAGTTTTAAATGCCCAAAGTATGAAATGCTTACTCAAATGTGCTAATGTGAAGCAGTATGTGTCAATATCATTATGATTGCCTTATTCAGAATATTTCCAGCTTTGCTGCTCTGAAATTGCATTGGATGCCTTTAATTGAATGGTGTTTGCATAAAGCCTACACCAGCCTTAAGTTAAAGTATACAAATACCTTATGTTAAAGTACACAATGTAAACACGTGATGTAGCAACAATTTGTCAATGTCCAACGCAGGTGAGAAACAAGGGAGGGTAAGCTGCACCAGTGGACAATGCATACCTCAGTCCTTTGTTTGTGACCCGTGACCGTGATTGTACGGATGGTAGTGACGAGCTATATTGTCGTGAGTACTGTCGATGCCTTTATTACCTTCGCCAAGAAGGTTATGTTTTCAGTAGCGTTTGTGGGTGGGTGTGTTTGTGTGTGTGTGTGTGTGTGTGTGTGTGTGTGTGTGTGTGTGTGTGTGTGTGTGTGTGTGTGCGTGTGTGGAGGGAGGGACATGCTAATTTCATTGAACGACATACATGTCCTGTTTCCATTTCCAGAGTTACCAACAAGCTGCTTCTTCACTAAAGACAAGGGAAGGAGCTACGCAGGGCGCATAAATAGGTAAGATTAGAACTTTGTTGGCGAAACAGATGTACAGACTATTGCACCCCCAAGCTGCGTTATGCTAAAGTAACCTTCTTTGTACGGTTTTCGCAGCAAACAGGAAAAATGTACTTATTTAGAAAAGGCTATAACGTTAATCTACGTCTTAAAAACAACTTGATAAAATTGAGAAATACATTGATCATTGTATCTATATTTAGTTTAACATGATAAGGTACTAGTACATAATTTATAGTATCCCATTCCACAGGGCAGGAGACCGGCTGTGCCAGAGATGGGACTCCCAGTTCCCCCACATCCATCCCCACACACCGCAGGCTCATCCTAACTTGATCATGTCGTGACTGTGTTATTCTGTGTACAGGGCAGGGGACAGGCTGTGTCAGAGATGGGACTCCCAGTTCCCCCACACCCATCCCCACACACCACACACTCATCCTAACTTGATCATGTCGTGACTGTGTTATTCTGTGTACAGGGCAGGGGACAGGCTGTGTCAGAGATGGGACTCCCAGTCTCCCTACAGCCATCCCCACACACCACAGACTCATCCTAACTTGGTCATGTCGTGACTGTGTTATTCTGTGTACAGGGCAGGGGACAGGCTGTGTCAGAGATGGGACTCCCAGTCTCCCTACAGCCATCCCCACACACCACAGACTCATCCTGATGCGGGGCTGGAGGAAAACTTCTGCCGTAACCCTGACAACAAGGAGCGGCCCTGGTGCTACACCACGAACGGGACGGAGACGTGGGACTACTGTGACGTGACGGAATGTCCTGGTAAGAAAGCTCGAAGAAGTCTATTGTTATAATGAAGAAAAATACCTAAATAATGAAAATGTGAAGATCAGAAATCACGGCGGTCAATTTCTACGGCAAAATTTCCAATTCTACGGAGGGGTATCAGGTTACCGGTGTTCCACGCGCGGCTTCCGTGGAGCCAGTCTCAACAGTTGACATTTTGTTAAGCAATAATTAACAATTTGACAGGGGCTCCCTTGTCCAAATGTTATAAAATCAGCACTGCATATACCTCGTATGTTTTTGTTTTTAATACAATGCTTAAATGCGTCTGAAATCACTCTCAACATGTCGAATGATTATTCTAGAACAATCGACGTCAATAACCAAACAACTGATTTAAACCGACCCCAAATCTCCAAGAAAATCCCAATTTTTTGCATTTTAGATAACAGTATAACAAAATTAAGATTTGAGTCGGACAGTTTTCTTTCGTTCAAAGTTAAAGTGTTGCTAAGGCCGAAAAATTCGCCAAAAAATGCACTTTTTCAACTTCCAAGACCGATAATTCCAGAATGCCGCCATCTTTAAAAAATCCGTCCGACACAGATCGAGATTTGTGTCTTGCCTAAAATTTAAAACGTTTCGGAGGTAAATTGAATTTGTTTTTGATGCGGTTTAAATACCATGTTTGCACGCATGTAAGGCAGTGTGAGTACGTACAGGGGGTAACATATATCCCCGTAAACAACAATTACGATCTTCAAGGTCACACACGGTGACGGCAGTAGCTTCGTTACATGTAACATATCAACTATAAAACAGGGCATAGATGTACTGTCCCGAAATCGGTTTGTATTTGTGAAAAGGTTGATTTTTTACTGTTAGGCGGTACCCGTGTAAAAACGGTCTTGAAGCCGCGGGTTTCCTGCACATGGCCGCAGGTGACCCCGGATCGAAGGAACGTTCGGTTCGATTGACGTCATATCGAACATGATTCGATTCGAATGACGTCATATCGAACATGATTCGGTTCGATTAAAAGGTTGGAATATTTGGGCCCAAATTTGACCATCGTGAATGCAGTCACAAGACTAAGCATAAGCTGCCGCAAACTACAAATTGAAATTGGAAGACATACCCGCACCCCTCTGGAACAAAGGTTATGTACATGTTGTAATTTGAATAGAATAGAGGACGAATGTCACTTTGTTATAAAATGTAGATTATATAGTAAAGAGAGAAATGATCTGTATAGGCTTGTACAAAACCTATTTTCTTACTTCATAAACTTGAGCACTGTAGAAAAATTCATATTCCTAATGCGACTTGACAAACCTTCCATCGAAAAACATATCTGTTCCTTTATCTCTACTATAACTGAAAAGCGAGAAGTTGAATTTATGTAATGATGGCTAGTTTTATTTTGTATGTATCTTTTCATCACCTTTTGATTTGACCTATACTTAGCCCAGTGTAGCAAAATGTGCAATAAAGGTCGTCATTCATTCATTGTTATATCCAACTGATCAGTTCTAAACAGTCGCTATCATCCTTAACTGTCATCCATCGGTTATCCATTACAAGTCATGACAATAGCATAGTAAAAACTGAAACCACAATAATGTCCGCAAACAGCTAACAACCCCGGTTTACAAGTGCCATTGGATGAGACAAGAACGTAATAGCACACTTTGTATATAACGTGGTACAGTCAATGCGTTGCAAAACATCAGTTTAAAAGGAACGTTTTTAGAATTGATGTAAACATAATTAGAATATTTTCATCTATCACTCCTAAATGAGTCGACGTAAAGAAGTAATGTATTGAGTCTTTTATCATGTATATATATAGAGAGATCATGTTAATAATTAAGTGGAAATCGAAATCCAATTTTATGTATAAATTCTGAGCTAGAAGGATATTTTAAAGTTTTTTTAAAGTTGTTATTATAATGATAACCCTCAACAGTACACCTTCCCGGACTGATTAATCTGTACACCTGGGGTCCGCGCGGACCCCAGAACAGTTGTTTGCTAATTTTTAGAAATTATCAACATGCTACCAGCTCAATTGTTTTGCAAACTGATGTGGGAACCTCTGTGTCCACATTACATACAAAAATCATACATTTTGAACTTTTTCTATTTTTTGGTGAAGAAAAGAAGACAAGAAGAAATACCCGATTTTTAAACCCATTTCAGACTGAAGGGGCTTTTGAGGCCCAACTTTGATCTCAGATAGCGGCTAAACGGCTTGCGCTAAAAGTATCAAATTTGGAGACCTTTCCTAAAATGTCTCTGGAAAAAAGTTCATATTAGTTTAATACTAGTAAGTTGATGTTTTTTTGTGTTGCCATGGCAACGGGTTTCTAGCAGGCAGTTTTTTTTTAGAAGTAATTTTGGTTTAAACATAAAAATTTTCTGAGTTTTATATTAAATTACACTTCTTTTCCAACATTAATAACATCTTACATAATTAAATATAAGTGAAATCATTTAATATGCATAGAATATGCTAATTTGATGACGTCATTGGTCAAAATCCAATATGGCAGACTATATTATTAGCTCTGACGTCATATGACGTCATAATTACACCAAAGTTATTAAAATTTAATTCTATTACTACACCATGCATTCTCTGAAAACTTGGTAGACATACGATGAGTGCATAGAAACATATAAAAACGGAAATAAGGTAATGTATAAGAACGCCAGTGTATCTATTATGATCGAAAGCCGGCTGGGGTCCGCGCGGACCCCAAAAGAAAATCAGATATACATTTTTTTTTATAAATGGTAGAAACGGAGTTTTCTGCACTGTATTGAGAGGCAACTTTGTGGATGACAATTACCTAAAATTTCAGAAAAAAATCTTTAGAAACAAAAAAGATATTACAGAATATATAGTGCTGGGGTCCGCGCGGACCCCAGGTGTACTGTTTAGGGTTAAGGTGGACACTGATGTACGGAAACATGCAATTCAGCCTCCGGGCTGCAAAATGTTTTTAATGAATAAACCAGTCATCATCATCATCATCATCAACACTTGTACATCGTTTCGTCTCGTGTTTTTCTTCCTTATAGACCCCAGGTCGTGGGACTATGTTCCCAGATCCTGTAGCAGCTCAAGGGTATCCTGTGAAGGAAAGTGCGCGAGGAGTTACAGTGAATTTTCTTTGTGTCAGTGTGACCAGGACTGCAGCTTCTTCGGCGACTGCTGTAGAGACATTGGGTACGTGAATTCTATATACATGTATGTATGACAGAAGATTTCTAGAGGTATACCAATTATAGATATATAAACATTGTTGCAAGGGAAGGAATACGTCCCCTAGAGTTTTCGGCTGAACTATTGCAGTCCATCACAAGGTCCTAAATTACTATAATGGTAACATTACTAAAAGCGTATGTTTGTGTGTGTGTGTGTGGGGGGGGGGGGGGGTGAAGACCAACTCAGGCACTAAGAATTGTCGACATTTACCCAGAAATGACCTGATGATTGTTTGCCCTCCAGAGAGGTGTGCAACTTTAACACAACAGCTCGAAAACCGTCTGATCGTGACCAGGAGAATTGGAAGTGCCTGCCGGGATTTGACGAGGGAAGATCTTATTGGCTGGTGGCTGACTGCCCTGACGACTGGACGGATGAGTTCACAAGAGATCAGTGTTTAAAACAAGCTGATCCCTACAGCCCAGCTGACCTGGTCTACCGGATGCCCGTGCAAGATAGTTCAACAAGTATCTCCTATAGGAACATATTCTGTGCCCTTTGTAACAATGTAAGAAAGGAAGAATTCATTACATGGAAGTTCAAACCTGTGTGCACTGGGTACACTGGTTCCCCTTCAAATCCCGTTGGAAGTGCACAAATATTATACGATCATTATAAACTCCTGAATCCTGGCTGGAATGAAGATTGTACCGGAACTCTAAAGGTGGAGTTCAGTCCTGTTGGGTTGCCGGTGAACCCGAGGCAATGCATTCTCCCTGTCGTCGATAGGCAGAATGTAAATTGTAATGTGACTGCTTGCAGGTCCTACGAGGAGCAAGTAAGTTTTGCCAATCTCAAGATCTATAAAAACGTTCACTGTGCTCTTTGTGAAGGACTTTCCCTTGTGGCAGCCACAAATTTACGTTGTTTCTATTTTTATCACATATTTTGGGGATTTTATCCGATCTCGTTAACTCATCTGTTCAACTTTAGCGCTGATGCGAGTCCCGAAAACAGCCCTCAGCATTGCCCCTCAGACTCTTTATACGACCCATTTGTAGACTCGTGTCGATCTCTCTCGTCCCTAAGTCACGGCTCTTCGAACAAAACTTTCCCTCTGCAAAACTGCAGCAGACCCATTCTGAATTTCACATCCGAAGAGTTCGAAATCCTTCCCAATGGCAGTGTCCGCCTGTTGAATTCTAACGTGTCGTGCCCAGCTGAGCAGGTGGCCATTCTGAACACAGAAGCGTCAGTCTGTGGGGACTGCCTACTGGAGTATTTTTCCAACGACACGCTCCAAACCTCGGACCCTGTCCAGCACTGGTTAGCCCTGGGTCTTGTGGTAGTGTCTGACATAGCCGTGTCTGGTTTTGTGGTTCACACTTACAGGTCAGGCCAGTGGGAAAAAGTCCCGGAAAAGCTGAAGGTGCAGATGATGACATGCATGGCAGTTGCCGTAACCCAGTTTGTGGGACGTGTGTTCCTCTCTCCCGGACCAGGCTGTACAGCTTATGCAATACTTCTGCACTACCTTAGTCTGACGGCCTTCACATCCATGAACGTACTAGCTGTAGATCTCTTCCTTACATTTCGTGAGGATTTAGAAAGAGCCGAACTGTACAAGTACATCTTGTACACTTGGCTGGTGCCGGTGCCTGTAGCCCTTGTCACAGTGATTGTGGAGTTCGGCAGTTCTGTCAGGGTGGGTTATGGAGAGCAGTGTTGGATCGGCAATCCAACAGCCAGTCTGGTGGCATTTGGAGTTCCTGTCCTCTGCGCCCTTCTGGTCAATTTTGTCTTCACCATTCTTGCGCTGCTGGCCATACGGAAGTCCTTTCAGATAGCCACCACTGCTTTGCCACGCTCGGAGATCAGTACGATCTGGGTCTACATGCTTATCTCATTTCTGATGGGGTTCACTTGGATTTTGGGCTTCATCGTTCCTTTCGTCAAGAGCACAATTCTTGACTACATCTTCACTGTGCTGAATGCTTCTCGAGGCCTGCTGCTGACCCTGATGCTGACAATGACGGGGAAGGTGGTGGGTCTGGTCGAAGCTAACCAGGACAATGGACGAGCCACCGCTACCAGCAACCAGCGGACCATGGGCGACGTAACAACGGCAGGTGGAACCGGCTCTGCTTTAGAGATGACAATCATGGCCGATGCAGAGGAGAACAGGGCACGCCATCGTGTGGGCAAGGCTCGTCAGGACAAGGGACGGGACGCAACCGCCAGCAACCAGCCTAACACTGCAGGGGAAACTGAGGCTATGGCAGATGAAACTGAAACTGCAGGCAACTTGCAGACCCTCGCAGGTGGATTTGGGGCTTCAGCAAGCGGCACTGACATTGCTACTGAGATACCCATGAAGACATTCGTGGATGCTGAAGAAAATCAAGCTTAAGACAGGCGTTCGGCCTGCGCTGAAGATGAGACCAGTTTCTGATTGCGGTACTGAAAGGAAGCTAAGAGCATGTCTTTATAACTGCCCGCCTACAGAGCCCGCCTTTCCACCGTATGATCTGCTTAGAGATAAACTACAAGTGATCCAAAATCATGCAGCTCGTTTAGCCACATACGCCACTTTTGACGCCAGACTTAACGACGTACACACCCAGTTATACTGGCAAACAGTCAACCAGGGACTTTTCACAGTACTCTTTGTGCATTCCACAAAATTGTAACTAAAGAGCAACCTAACTGTATCTTCAAACACTTGCAGAAAATAGAAACCACACATAGACACCATACAAGACTTGCACAAAGAGGGGCGTTTACGCTAGACAAACCCAAAACTAAAGCTAAAACCAGAACATTTGTATATAGAAGCATAAAAAACATACAACAATCTACCATCTGATATGACATCTGGAAGCGAACGCACATTTAAAGTATGGAGTAACAAGTACAACCACATGCGTCTCGACACATGGTGGTAATATACATGTGTATTACACCATTTACCTAATGAAATGCAGTGGAGAGGTCAGAGGTCCCTATTTACAGTAAGTAGGGACCTCTGACCTCTCCACTGCATTTCATTAGGTAGATTAAACAAGCTTTAATTGTTGTGCATACAAGCAAGTAGACCTACGCGTAGAGTAATGTTAAGTTTGTTATTGTTATACTGTTATTTAAGTTGTTGATGTACATAATTGTAGCTATCAAGTTTGTAATTGATTATATTTCATCTTTTAAATGTAAATGACTCCAGGAAGACAAGTAAACGAACTTTGTATTACTAATGGAGATTCCTAATAAACATAAACATAAACTACCATTCACGATTACAGTCATGTCTACCCGACATCTGGCAGTAAGAGGAGACTGTGAATGAAGGCACAGTCCAACATTGTAAATAAGGCTGTAAATAATCCGCTCTGCTTTGGAAAACTATGCAATGTAGTCTGAAAAAAATGGTATATATAGAAGGTAGAACTGCATCATAACTTTGTTGGATATAATACTCGAGGCAAAATTATTTTATCAATTATGTAGCAAAGAGTCGAAGACGTATATTCCAAGAATTGCTGAATACTATTTCATCACCAATATTGTCTTTTGAGTAGGAAGAATTATGCTTTGAGTACGCCTCATATTCACTATGATGCTAATTTAAGTCATCTAATTTATGCAAGGAGTTTTATTCATGCATCAGATTGTCTAGTTAGGGCACTGTTTCGTGCAGTATGACATAGTGTATAGCAAAGTTCTTTCTATCACAACCATTTATTTTTCAAGCCGACGTTTCGTCAGGGCAATTCTGACAGAATTGCCCTGATGAAGATGACAGAAGGTCATCGAAACGTCGGCTTGAAAAATAAATAGTTGTGATAGAAAGAACTTTGCTATTCAGTCGTTTACCAACCTGATGAAATTATTTACGGAGTATGACATAGTGTAGATGTTTGATATGTGTTTGATATAAGTTACCAAAATATAGGCAAACATTACTTACATGTACAATTACATACTAAAAGTAGTGCTAAAACCTTTCAGATAAAGCATTACACACATCCACAATTGCAAAATAATGCTGTATTTATCAAATGCCACTTCATGATTCATAATGTGTAATGCATCCCAAGATATTAAAAGGACTCCTTGCTATATGCTAGATTATTCACTGTTTAATTTGTAATAACAAGTTAATGCATGTTTTCTGATGTTATACGGAATCTAGTGTAACTAATCAATGGTAAACTTGAACAAGAAATGATGATTTATGTTACAGGTTCCGCAAATTCATTTGTGTTTATTTGGATAACCAGGCTAGCAAATATGACCTTTGACCTTCATCACCAGCAGGCGGGAAATTTCAAAATGGGAATGGTGAGGTTTATAATCCTGTTTTTCTGTGTTTTGCTAACTCAGTCAGTAAGAACTTTGAACAAGACATTAGTAATACTGGGGCCAATAATAAGGCGAGAAACCCGGTACTGTTTACTGGTTGGGGGGAATTCGGGGGTATTTGCCCACCCTACCTCCATACCAAATTTCAGGTCATTTGGCTGAAACATGGCAGAGTTGAATCCCTTTAAACAAATGGCAGGAGAGGGAGAAGAAGAAGGAGAAACATCAGAGAGACACAATATGTTTCAATTCGTGATGTGGTGAAGCCATACATATTTAATGGAGGTATTACTACTAGTACATAAGTCTTGTTTTAAACTTGAACCGTCAGTTAATGTGCAAATGTCATTGTTCCTGATCTGTAATCCCCATTCCTGATGTTAGGAGGATGTTTGGAGTTAATTTAGCCCTAAAACCTTTCGAGATCCCCGGTGAAGTATCCAATGATTATAGGATGAGTTACCCAAGGTATTTTTGTAGTTTACGCCAATTTGCACCGACATTAAGTCACTCAAGATTGTTCGGCTAATGTGTAGATTGTTCATTACATTTACATTTGCAATGTCATATATTCCCCGCCTAGTGGCTGAAATAAAGTAGAAACGCCAATTAGTCTTGGGGGTTGCAGTCAAGTCAGTCTCACATTTTGTCATTCAAACGGCGTCCAACAGGTTTCAGGATAATTTTGATACAGACATTCTATGTACATGTGTAGCTTTAAGACCACGCTGACTGGAAATCTGGAGTTCTAGGTCCACGCTATTGTATCTCTATGTGTACTATGTAATGTATAACGCTTATCTAATGTTGAATTCGTAGTTTTTTTTTACTGATATACATTTGGAGAGGGAGCTGAAAAAGATGCTTCACCTGTTCCCCCTCCCCTTCCACGTATTTGTTGGAACATTTTGATAAACAAATAGAATTAATATAATCCCCTTCAGAGTTCTGAGATCCTGTTATATTTCTATATTGTGTTGATTTGATTATATGGATGACATCCTGTGGATGACAAACCCCAAAACTGATGCGAATGTGAGAATTTAAAAAAATGCCAAACAACTTGCCTTCATTATGAAATCTAGGTGGTCATGGTCATGAAGGTTGAAGAAATGACTAAACACACACGGTAACATTTTCTTGCCATGGTGAATAATAGATTCTTCATTTTTATTCCTTCTCATTTTCTTCTTGTACTTTGGAATGGATTTTGGCATTCTGCGATATAAGTATTTTTTTTTTCAATATTTTCTTTCAATTTACCGCATATACTTTCTCATTTTGCAGATTCTTTGCATGATTTACAATATTGTCAAAAACATTTTTTTAACGGACAAAAATTCATGCGAGCGCGGATGTCATCCATATACTCAAATCAACATGGCCTTACACTCAACCACTTCTTACGCCCAATCTTTGCACGTCTTACTGTAGGAGTTGTTACAAGCTTTCTATATCTTCTAAATATGTCAACGAGTTCCACTCTATGGTACAAACTGTAATTCTGGGAAAATACTTGGTAGTTCCAAGAAAGTAGGTTGTAATTGTAATTGTAGTGGGTTGTATGGGCTTGTGCGAGTAGGAGTTGTTACAAGTTTTCTATATCTTCTATCTATGTCAACGAGTTCCACTCTATGGTACAAACTGTAATTCTGGGAAAATACTTGGCAGTTCCAAGGAAGTTGGTTGTATAATTGTAATTGTAGTGGGTTGTATGAGCTTGTGTGAAGGACACTGGAGTACATGAGAGAAAGTTGGGGCGAATTTTAGTTCATATACCCATTTAATCGAAGTACCAAATGATACAAATCGAGCGACTGCAGCCTAATAATTGATTTTCATGTAATATTACACATTGCTGAAAATATAATCAAATAAAAATATCATTATTGTATGAAGAAATTTATCTCATTTTTTATTTCAAAAATGAATTTCAATTGTCAATGAAGTGAATGTTGTTTTGTTATGTTGTAAAAATTGATTATTTGTACAACAAGGCGCTATCATCAGTATTTCTACTCATCGCGGATTGGGAATTCAATTTCAACTAAATAAATGTAATTTTCGTATTACGAAAAGGTTTTTATGCATACCTCCGTGGTCATTCATACCAGAAAAATGGGTCAAACAAAACCAACTAACCCTGAAAAGTTTCTTTGGCGAAAGTACCAAGGGTTTAATGAATGAAAAATACCTTAGGCAACTCGCCAATCACTTATAACAGAATTCTTAAACATGTCTGCCACGTGACTCGCAAGCTGTCAACACACCGAACAGTCATAAAACATCAAAATCAGAGTTCCCTCACTAACTCATCGAGCACGTGTACATCTGCACTGCGATTGGTTAGGGTGGATCCAGTTTACACTGTGATTGGCTATAGCCCCGCCCGTGCTCACCACGTGATAGAAGTCTACTTGTGCATCACTGTTGCGCAACATCAATTCATGACCCCCTAGGTATTTACATAAAAAGCCATAAATAAATATGTATGTGATGCGGTGCATTTTATCAAATGATTTACCGAATACATAAGCTTATCTCCATTTTGGTTTTAGTGTTAAAGAAAGAAAGAAACGAAAGTTCCTAACAGTTTTCAAAATCTTTATATATGTTTTGTTGTTGGCTTTTAGTGAAGTTTGCGAAGTTTGTATCGCAACATCACACCTGCGGTTATGCTTGTGATTGAGGAGTAACTATCATGATGCTACAGCATCTGGGGTTGACTTTTTAAAAATTTCATCAAACTACTTGTGTGTTCCGATGTTGATATCCATCCCTGGGTATTCTCCGGAACATTATTTGATAACTATTTGCTGCTTGCATCCATGAAGTTTTCTTGACGTCAAACAGCTTTATGTACAGACAAACCTTCAGTACGGGCCAATTCTTCAATTTTAGAGCATTCGACTATAAAACGTTGAGACCCGGGTTCGATCCCGAGTTGTACCCGGGACATGTCTGGACATGCGCCCCGACGTTGTGCCCTTGGCAAAGGCACTTTACACAACTTTTCCCACATCACCCTGGTGTGAATGGATACCTAACTTCGGTTGGAAAAAGTCGCATTGGGGTCACAGAAAAGTGTGTGGACAAAATATATGTATTATTTGATTGTGATTATTGATTGATTCTTATGTGATTGTAAACCGATTGTAAACCCTGCATCAATTCAACGCTACAAACGGCTGCGGTTGCACGGGTAATGTTTGACCAATAAACCGTTTTATAAACTATTTAATAAGAAAAATGGCATATATACGTAATGCCACAAGACACACCTGCACAAAAAGCCCTGGAATTTTCATTCCTTAGCTCCAGCAGATACAATGCTCGCAAAGGGTGACACTGTATCAACCTGCTGAGCATGCTGAAGGGAGACCTGAAGCGCAGAGGGCTAGGCCCTCCCACAACAGAAACGGACCTCAAGGAGCTTAGAGAGCTCGCGAGTCAGAAAGCACTTTGGAAAGAGATGAAGAAAGACTGAATGCGGCCACAGAACACCTCCATACGACTGTAGACGCAGAACACAGTGGATGATGATGATGATATTGATTGATTGTAAGTGGTGGTCGGATAAGTTGGAAAATCAGCATACGTTTTGAACTGGTAACGTTATGCTATTAGATATGGGCTATACACTAAAAAGTAACAGGTGTTCGCTAATTGTCGTATAAGCGATTATAATTAGGCCACAGCAAGTAATTTTTATGGATGACATCAGCGCGCGCATTAATTTTCGCCTGATGTTGGAAAAAAAGATAGAACAAGAAATTTTGTTGTCTTCTGAGAGTGGTCAACATGCCGAAAATGGGCAAAGATGACTGTTGCCATGCCGGAAGGTGGATGGCAGAAAACTATGAAGAGAGGAGACAAGAAAAGGCTCTGAATTAATGTTTTGTTTCTTACTTTGATGCAGTGATATGTGATGCTTGCTGTGTATATGTGATGTTCCTACTGAATCAAAACCATTTGTACAATGATTGACTCAAAATTTTAAAATGTAGAAACCTTGTTTTTTTCGGCCCGCCTTGTTTGTTTTTTTCGCCCGCTCGCATTAGATTTGGAGTCTACGGAGGATGTCATTCATAATATTTACGTGCTGTGGCCTAAGTTTCGCCGCTTGAGAACGACAGAATCGTATAATCGTGGTGCGCACTGGATGATAAATTGAAATATCAGCTCATATATAATAACGTTAACTCGACATTGAATATGTATTATTTATCTTTGGATGGTAGGAATGCGAAAACTTTAAGTTTGTACATGTGTGTTTATGTGACTGTGTTCTCAACATGGGCGGCGAAGCAAGTCACCGTCTCGTAAACGGTCGATGCCATTTGAAACGGTCGATGCCATTTCTCTGAATGGTCGGTGCCATATCCGAGCGTACCATAACTTTTTTGAGGTCCAAGAACGAATAAAAAGGGATATATATACTATAAAAAGCAATATTCTAATTGCAAATATAAGGGAGGTTCATGTAGAATTGTAAATATTAGGGAAAAAACAAAAAGCACAAGCTCAGATTCGAACCCGGGTCCTCTGAGTAGCTCTAAAACCCTAACCTATACCCTAACCTCTACGCCAAGAAACATCACAGTGTGGATGGACCGTGCTGATACACTTAGATTCAGCCGTTCTTCGATGTGACATCGACCGTTTCAAAAGGCGACGACTGTTGACGAGACGGAAATTAGCGGCGGCGGACTATGATCCTGACTGAGTATGAAGGTGGCAAAAGTCCGCACAAATACTACAGAACTGAGAATGGGCCTGGGGTTTGTAGCTATAAAATCGTCATCTTAGCACGATGATACATCGGTCCGTTTCTTTTTTTCTTTAAAAGAATGTTATCTTGCAAATTTATGCTCAGGGGCTAATTAGAAGTACAGAAGAAACATTTGGTATAACAACATGTAATAAATACACAAATTACTACTGTTAACTCCTGAAAACTACTGGATTTGACTTCTTTCTTGAAGACCGAGGAAGACAATTGTGGGGTCGTGTGGCGTAGCGGTAGCGTGTTCGGCCCAGGCCCAAGATGTCGAATCCTGCGCGCTGTCGCCGATCTTGTGCCCTTGGGAAAGGCACTTAACACGACTATCCTCACTTCACTCAGGTGTAAGCTTCGGTTAGGGACGTCCCTCGGATTGGACGTTAAATGGAGGTCCCGTGTTTTGGAAAGCCACACCCGACACACGTTAAAGAACCCATGGCCACCGCATTTACCGAAAAGAGTAGGGGACCTTCCCGGTGTGAGTGGTTCAAACATTACAGTCTGGTCTCAGGTTTGACATCTTGAAAAGGTGATAGTCACCTGTTATGTCAATCCTACCACAAATGTGGTAAATCTTCATAAAATAAAATAAAAATAAAATACAATTAACATCGCGACCTATCACACGTTTCATGATCAACAACGAATTAAACCACTACTTTCCACAGAGCCACAGTTCTACTTGGAATCACAGAAATCTGCTCCCGTACCTGAATAAATGGCACCAACTTGCACATGAAGTCTCCCAGTATCCAGTTCTTCAGCATGTTTTGCATCAGGGTGACCGGGATACAGAAGATGGTGATGAGCAGATCACTCGCCGCCAGTGAGCAGATGAAGATGTTCATAGTTGTCCGCATCCCTTTGTTCTTCCACACAACAAACACCACCAGGGAGTTCCCGAGCAGAGCCGCCAGAAAAATCACGATGTAGGACACCAGGGTGACTGTCTTGGCACTAGGCGACAGTTCTGTTACATACACCCTAGGAGTGAGATTGAAGGCACCTATGAAGTCTTCCCGAGTCATGTTATACTTGTCCAAGATTTCCTGCAAGATTTGCGGCGTTATGTTCCCCAACCACGTCATGGCGAGATCGCCGTGTTCTCACCGGCAGGGTGAACTGTGCAGCCCGCTGACTGTTCTGTAGTTCACTCGGCACAGGTGCACGCACTTCTGACCGGCTCACAAATCTACAGCTAGCGGTACCGTTATTGTGTTCCAGCCCTCAACAGGTAGGTAGAACGAAGATATAATCTACATTTGCGCGAATGTTCGCCGCGCGCCCCGTATTTCGCTACCGTTCTGCTCTTGCTGTATAGCAAATCATCCGGACAAATATCCTTTCGTGGGCGGAGCACGCGAGACCAGCCAGCCAATCAGAACGCCTGACAGTGATGACGGTTGGGTGCCATGGCAACGCCGTTACCTCTACTCAGACAAAATTGAATTCCACTCCTGCGAGCGGAAATAACACCCTTTGAAATGAAATGGAAGATACTGTCGGTATCAAGCGGGGGTAAGTGAGATTGAAAACAATTTTGTACAATGCTGTTCTGAATTTATAATGAGCAATGGCGACTTGTACTAAAAACGTACGCGTAAATGCAAAATTGTTACCTGCTTTTTGAGACAAATTTTGCGTTTGCTTGTTGTTACCAGTGGCAACATTCTACCGACGACCACAACATTTGTAAATAAACACCCACACAGCGACTGATATAACATAATTTCATTAAGAAAATTGGCACGACGTACATTTACATGGTCTTGAGTTGCAAACATATGATACAGCGCGCACAATTTCCTGGTAATCACAGAACAGATACGTAAAATAAGACACGACCATATGGCCACAGGAGGAGCGGGTAGCTGAACATGTAGGCGGCAAACATCAGTAGTGTTTCCGTACTCAATTTGATGGGAAACTGTTTTCGGGAACATCAAACTGGCTAGCCGTCTGGCCGAAAGCTACCCTGAAATGACTATGATGTTTCGTTGTGTGTTTATATATAAATATTTTGTCAAAAGAGTATGATGTTTGTTTGTTTGTTTGTTTATAATAAGATCTCCATTAGTATGGCAAATTCCATACTATTCTTCCTGCAGTCCATCAACATAAAATAAAGTGATAATAATAATTACTTTTAGCAATAATGATAATAAATAAAACATACAAAATTATGCTGAAATTATGACAAACTTGAAACAAAATCAGCATAGAGAAATAAAAGTGCATTGGAGGTCAGAGGTCAAATAATAGAAATAAATGTCTGAAATGAGAGTAATAATTGATGTACTTGTCCAATCAATGGAAAATTGAAGTGACAAAACAGTAATAAAAATGTCTAATCATCAAACCCAGAGGAGAATACTAAAAAAACAAAGATATCTTAACGATTTGCATAGCAAGCAAATATGCGGGTGAAGCCTTCAATTGTGATATTTGCCAGCAGGCGCATGATATTTTAGTCCCATTGATAATAATAATAACACCTACATACAAGTAAAGCACGGTCTCTAATATTTTGTCCAAAACGGACTCTTTCTTATATCTATAAAACTACTCATCGTTATGGATTTGTGGCCTCATTTCTTTCATAATATTTGCACATTAGCCTTTGAAGTATACTTTATTTTCCATGGACAGATCCTGCCGGTCAGTCATATACGTCTTGCATTAACCTTAATAAGTCGCAACCTTTACCCGTTTGTTTTAGCTTTATTGCTTTGGTTACCATAATCCACGAGGGAAAACAATGTTTTCTGGGGGAAGCTAGAAAAAAAACCCGATGGCAGGGATAGACTGGTCACTAATATTTCTTCTTACTGGCTTACCGGTCTCTTGACCGGGGGTGGACGTGGGTAGTGCTAAACCCACATTTAGGTACTGTCCGGATTTAAGTCCAGAGGTTTCGGTTCAGTTACGGACTTAAGTCCGGGCCTAAACTAAACCAATGTCATATACAAAATTGCATATTGGCAACCTTGCAATGTTGTCTGGGTAAAACTGTGGCCACATAACATGGAGGCCGACACTTGACGATGCCCGGAGGCAATGTTTTCTTCATTTTGCAGCACAGATTTTACAATCTATGGATGATTTTAGGTGGTTTGGAACAAAAAGGGGTTAGTGACATGTTTTTTTGTTTTTTGTAATAGGTCCGGTACTGGTTCTTGCTCTTTATGTTTTTTTTTGGACTTGAACCTAGGTAACTAAACATTTTTACAAGTCAGGAACCGGTCCAGTGAACCGGTACACAGCACTAGTTGTGGGGGCAGCTAGTGGCTGAGCACACTGCCTTCCTCCATACTTCTCTGTCGTGATCCAAGGGCAGGCGCGGTCCATTCCTTCTTCGCTAATATTTCCTAACATGCTAATTAAGTTTAAAGTGTCAAACGGTAATGATGATTATATCTTTAACATTGAAATTGCTGTTTCATATACGAAAAATGGACTATGTTGTAAGGGTGTCACTATTCTAACATTCATTTGTCTACAAATTATCAGCCAAATTACATTGTCAAGTAGCTAACTGAGTGAATTCCACTTCTTTTCACTTCTTAGTAATGATAAAAGGGTAAGAACAGATACGTTATCTAATAGACCACGGATGAAGATAATCTTCATCTATAAATAACTTGTTTATCATGTATTCTTAATGCTTTCAAATTCCCCCTGTACCTATACCACGTAACTGTATGCATTTATGTCACGTTGTTACGTAGCAATTGCATTTGGTATTTTGAATTTATCTTGACGTCTGCGCGTGTTTGATTCCCGTGAACTCCGGGACTGTACTGGCGTGTGTGAGGATTTAGTCCTACCTCTGTGACTTAGTCTTACGTGCGCAGATACACAGAAGTGATTGATGTTTATAGAGTTGCTACGATATCTGCTGCAGAACACACACCCACACCGCCTCAGGGCCTTACCGCGCTTTATTTGCAGCCATTTACTGGAAGAGTGCTCTGGGAAGAATTTCACTTTACTCCGAATCACACACGGGTGCCAATTAGCTGTAGTACTACCGTGGCGAGGATGTCTCCTCCGTTACATGTGAATTAAGATCCAGATATTGGAGTGTTTTGAGTTTGCACACCCAAAGCTCGGTCATTTCATTAGGCCACAGTAGGTAAATTTTACGGATGACATCCTCCGCAGACTCCAAATCTAATGCGAGAGGGCGAAAAAAAAAACAAGGCGGGCCGAAGAAACAAGAGTCCTACATTTTCAAATTTTGACATCATTGCTGAACAAGAAATGATACCTATATTGTGCTATGTTTACTGCCAACTATTGCAACATCCATTTCTCACTGAAACAACTTAACAAAATAAAAGATTTTAATCACTGTACAATCACTGTTTTGATTCAGTGGGAACATTACATATACACACATTACATAGCTACCATCACATATGAAAGGAATATAATACATCTCTGCATCAAAGTAAAAGAAAAAAAAATTAAATCAGAGCATTTTCTTGTCTCCCCTCTTCATAGCTATCTGCCATCCATCCACGTTCCGGCATGGCAGCAGACATCTTTGCCCATTTTCGGCATGGTGACAACTGTCAAAGGGCAACAAATCTTTTTTCCAAAATTAGGCCACAGCAAGTAATTTTTATTGATGACATCAGCGCACGTATTGATTTTTGCCTGATTTTGAAAAAAAGAAAAAAACAAGAAGTTTTGTTGCCTTCTGACAGTTGTCAACATGCTGAAAATGGGTAAAGATGTCTGTTGCCATGCCAGAAGGTGGATGGCAGATAACTATGAAGAGAGGAGACAAGAAAAGGCTCTGATTTGATGTTTTATTTCTTACTTTGATGCAGTGATATGTGATGCTGGTTGTGTAAATGTGATGTTCCACTGAATCAAAACCATTTGTACAATTATTGAGTCAAAATTTAAAATGTAGGAACCTTGCTTTTTCCGCCCGCCTTATTTCTTTCTCCCCCTCGCATTAGATTTGGAGTCTACGGATTATGTCATCCATAAACATTACTTGCTGTGGCCTCACGTGGAACCTGTGTGTGTGTGTAGGCGGCAGACGTGCTGCAGCTCACATGAACGTTTATCTAAAGGTCAGGCAGACTGGAGGCAAACACCAGTTGAACCTGGCTCCAGCATCACTCAACCCTTTAATGCCTGCACGGTCTGATAAAAGTACAGCCGGTATTACAGCTGCACGTACAAGGGGATTGTCTTCTCTCCAGGGAAGTACCAAGGGTGCCTCACGAGAAGGAAATAAAAAGCACTAAAAGGCGCCATTGGCCTTGCTAAAATCGTTCCTAAAACTATTCCGCATTCTTCACCTGTACCAACGCACGTGCCAATTTACTTTTACTTAGAGGATCACCTGATTTACATCCAGATACAAACCGCAACATTCTGACAATCACCCGAACTTATATTATTGATACTAAACGGTTTGTATTAGATTAACTCGTACACAGCCTACAAAACATGTTCTTCCTTACCATTTATTGATCTATTTCTACCCATTTGCTGTTCTCTGTTGTTTTTGTCATGTATTTTGTCACTGTACATACTTGTTTGTCTGGTGCTGAGGTTAAAATTAGCTATATACCTCACCTCCATGTCCTGTATCATGTTGAATTGCAAATAAAAAAAAGTATTTAATGGGCCAAACAGCCGGTTTAGAGAGTAGAGTATTCCGTATGTTGTGACAAGAGGGTCTTTATTTTCAAATTCATGGTTGTTGGCTATAAATTTAGTCGGTGCGAGCAAAAACAAGAATTCGAAGATCACATACCTCCAGGAAATATCTAGAGCTTGTTTTTAATATACCTCATTGAATATGAAAATAAGGTTATAATTGGCATATTCTATTTTAATTCACGATTTTATTAAGTGGAATTACACATATTTTCATGTGAAAGTCCTTTACTATGTCAATGATGCAAATGACCCCCTCATTAACATAATACATGCGATGTGTTGAGTACCAAAGTTGTCCCTCTCATCACTTGAGAACTGTGAATATTTGTTATATGAATAAAGTTGGTGTAAATAGCAAGAAAATAGCATTCCGTCTTTATACAAAGATTTTTCCAACGCTTTATTGACATTGACTTAAAAAAAATACTAGATCATTGGAATGCTACAGGGAATCAGTCCTGATAGCGGTCGCTGATGATGTCACACCTGTTGATGTCCATTAGGCAACACCAATTTAATTTGTTGGTTCTCGGATTTTTTAAGAAGAAATATGAAGCGAAAGGGCGAAAAAAATGAATACAGGTTTAGGCATCATAGCCCCAAATGCTACAAAAAGAGTCATGAAGTCAAAACAAAAGGCTGGGTTAATATTCAAACAATGAATTTTGAACTTTTAGTCAAACCAATGCATTGATAGATGGAAAAACTGTAACAACTAGGAAGAAAAGGACTTTCCTCAACTGTTCGGTTTAAAATATGAGCATTTTGAGTTGATTCAGGGGACTCACGGGATCCAAATTTGGGCGGCATTTCTTGACGTGGAGCGTCTGTCTTATCGATCGAACGTGTGCTGGGTTAAAGTTCCCAAGATGCCGGACAGATCTCTGTGGGCGAACTTTCTTTGTGTTTCTTTGTCTTTGCATCATCGACTGTGAAGTTTTAATCGATCTTTGTCTTGCTATAGAAAGCCGGCCGAACGTATAGACAGATATGAATCACATGTTCTATTCCAGTGTGTCACAAAGTACTAGTTTTTCTGCCTCAAAAAGAAAACCTTTTAACTCTGAGAACGAAATACGGAAAAAAAGAACGAATGCTTGGAAAGAGGTTTAATCGATATTTTGGACGCTCTTGAAAAAGTGGCGAATCCAGCTTGGGAACTTACCCCTGCGTTACGTCACGTGATAGCCGGTTGACCCTTGACCTTGATATTCGATCAATCACCATGGTAACACGAATGTAGAAAGTTCGAAAACTTATGAATACAAAACTTATAAACTTATGAATAAAACATAAAGTAAAATAATTAAAAAACAAAAGAAATAATAGAAAAAATTAAATAAATAAAAGTTAAAAAAAATAGAAAAAAATAACAATAAACAATGAAAAAATAATAAAATAAAAACATATGAATAATAAAATAAAACATATGAATAATGAAATATGAATAAATAAAAATAAAAAAATAAAAAATAATAAAACAAGTGAAATCTGTATATTTTTATATAGGGTTTTAAACAAAGAATTTATCGAGACCGGACACCCCTCTGTGTGAGGGGTCATATACGTGGACCAGACCGAGAATAGCTTAAACACGCCAAAGGTTAACGGTCGCGACCACTTTCACGCTCAGAGGGGTGTTTTGGGGCCACCAAAAGGCACCATTTTCACGCCCGAAAACACATATACAATAAAAAGAAAAGAACGTGCATCATCTGCAGCCCAATAGCAAAACATATATCGAGTCTCAAAAGAATCCGTCCACCCAAACGCGTGAAACAGTTGCGAACATGGAAATCTAAATCTCTCACAAAACCCTTCCGCGGAAGGATGTCTCCTCCCCCGGAGGTAATAACACTTATAAATACAAAACTTATAAATATAACCGGACTTGGCCTCTAAAGTTGACATAAAAATAAGATCAAAGAAAGTGTCGAACTGAGTGCAAATCCTTTAGGCCACACCAAATAATTTTTATGGATGACGCCCTCTAGAGACCCTAAATCTAATGCGAGAGTGCCAATAAAATAAGAAGGGCGGAAAAACAAGATGCATAGATTTGAAATAAACTTAGTTAGTGCAAAATGTTAGGGCACAAATTGAATGAGAGAGCACAAAGTGAGAACCAACAAGTCTTTTATTCCTTATGAAAACAGCAATAAATCAGTTGAACAGCAGTTGTCACCCTGTCCTGTTTCTTGTGCTCATATGTCGCGGTACGGATTTGTGGTACTGTCGTGACTCTTTGGTCATAGTTACAGGAATCAGAATTTTTTTTTGGGGGGGGAGGGGGGGGGGTCAATACCCGCGCGGACGCCATTCATAATAATTACTTGGTTGGGCCTTACATTGTTAACTTGAGTGCTCAAGACACCCGAAATTCTTATCATAATCTATTACCGACGTTTGGTACTGTATAAGAATTTTATATAAGACAAAGCACGTAATTGTTAACAGTCTGATCACGGAATGTTGCTTCAATGTTGGTGCTTAGATGAAAAGTCAGATATTTCATACGACACCATAACATGTTCATATTATCTTCAACAATTTCAGTATTATTCAAGAATCACAGATTGTACCATTCTGAAGTTAGGGAACATCAAATCTTTCAAATCATTATTCCCAAGTCTTGACGTTTGCCGCGAGTTAATCCAATGTAATGTTGACAATGATCATGACGTCACTAATCTGGCATCACGGCTCACGGAACACGTTGTTTTGACAAGAAAACATAAGCAAACAATGTGATTAATAATGTTGCTATTATCTGTAGTCACGACAGCCATGTTTTATTTGCTTCTCAAAATAACGTAATTTACGAGCCGCGGTGCCTGGGTCTGAACTGGCTGCCATGCTCACTGTGACGTCATCGGCAACATGTTTGAAATTGAATTAATTGGCGGCAGAAATCAAGAACTAAACGGACGATTTCAAGATTAAATGTTCCTAACACCAAAACTGTGTTTTTGTGTCGAACGCCTTTTTTCATTGAATAATGATACTAATAATAATAATAATACATATTATCAAGTTTAATTTCCTAATCTTCCGGAAACTGAAATGGTTTATTGAGAATAAAAACACTGACAGCCTTACATAGGCTGAATTGTGATTTTTTAACAATTCAATGTCATCTTAGACTCATATTGACAACATAATAGACGGAACGCGGGTACAATCAGTCATTATAAATTAAAATACCAGACATTTTAAAATCAATTTGTGATCATATTCTAAAACGTTTTGCTCATAAATAAAATATTCTGTATACATGGAGGCCGCACAGATATTTACATGTCATTATTCAACAGTCGTACACAGAAGGGAAAAGTGCTGTTCTGATACCGACCAGTTCTGCATTTGTACTGAGTGAAGAGTGTTAAGATTTTGGTCAGAACAAGTATTTTGACTATGTTTTAGGAACTGGTGTGTGTCCCATCGGTGTTTTTAGGTGGATGAACTCATCAATTAGGTTGCGACTATCTCGTCAAATCACTGGCATCCCTACATCCTCCTATATTTAGTCAATAGTTTTCTTTGGCATGATTGGCCCACTTACTAAGCACGTTATGATGGCGAGGCAAAATTCCGCCCATTTGTATGAGCTTTAAATACATTCAACACAGTCTGTCTGTGAAAGCCTGAGTTCCGCACACTTCCTCCCATCTAAAGACGTTATTGTGAAAAGGCCGTCCTGACATCTCAAACATTAGGTAAGGCATCCCAACGTCTTCCCAGCCAGTCATTAATATGCAAATCATAATGCTCCGGCAGGAAGATCAATAATTATGGAGATAGCTTATATGAATAAGTATGGACGTCATAATGATTTAGTTTTGTACTCAGAACATCTTCATTTTATAGCTATGACTTTTAGCAGATATGATCTGTTGAGAAAGTCAGGATCGCCTGCTCCATGGTGCCTCTAACAGCGGCACATACCGCCTGGCCACCCGGTGTTTTTACAGGCTGGGTCTGAGAACGTCTGGTCTTGTTTACGTTTGAAGAAGGAAACCGTTTTTTTTTGCATCATGATACACTTGCTAATATATCATTGATTCTTCTGGTGTGTCTACATTTTAATACATGATACTGATAATGTTAACTACTGACCAAATCGTCACAATGCATTATTCTTTATCTGTGATAAAAAATGAACAATTGTGACTGCATAAGGTTGAGAGTCTATATTTTTAAATATCTTGTCAGTCAATAACAGCGCAGTATACCACTATTATCTTCTGGTCATACAACGTTGGAAAATGGACTATTCTTCAAGTCTGTTTTACACAAATAAGCAGCACTCACACATATCTTTGTCTTTATTTAGATGAACGCTTGACCTTTTAAATGGAACAACTGTGCTCGTATAATCTGCCGTGAAACCAGGAAAGATTGTTAGAAAGCATTAAGTGCTTAGAGCATGGTGTATTGAAAGCCCTACAAATCCGGTGTCTGCTCACAAATGCATTTGGTAGCAGGGGGATTTAGATTTCAAATGAAACATTGATACCACATCATTGTGAGTAGATTCTGTGTTCTTGACTACGAGCTAGCAAAACCAGAATTGACGTTTTGTATTCCTGGAAACGTGAAGTATAGATACTGGGTCGCCTTTGCAATAAAACTATCGAATGACAACTGGTAAGCATGCTTTTAGATATCTCAAGAGAACCTGAAATATATTTACCGGGTTCTGTCTTAACGTTAATGCTGAAAGGAATACTTTTACGGTATTGCGTTTAAGTGTGCCAATTGATTTTAGTTTTTAAAGGTTATAGTGAAGACTTTTTCGTACCAAGGAGGTTAATACGCCACAACGTCTCGATAATTTTAATGGATATCACCGCGATTCATTTGTAAAACTAAACAAAAAGAGAGAGTGTGGGTTTGATGAAAATCTGCTGCATGTATGGTCATTTCTTCTACTTCAACGCTCAAGTGACCAACATATGATCTTAGAAAATCATGCGATGTTAGCAATCAACATACCCGCTTTATTCTATCACTAAGAACCTGAAATTCAAACAAAGATTTTCTTTTGTTCACAAACGCATTTTGCTTTTACCGTCGGCACATATGTCCATGTACTGTAACGTCGGCGGCATTCGTATTACTTGGATCAGAAACAATCGTGGTCGACATTTTGCCGTATTTGAAAAACTGAACTTTTCCAACATTCTCTGGGCAACAGAACAACTCAACTCAGGCACAAACCGAAACATGATTTCACATCTGCGTAATCCTGTGTCAGTTATTAAAATCCGTAAATTTTCATAGTCATGTACTATAGTAGACATCTGTGTCAACAACAACACCAACGCACCAACAGCTTGATTGACTGCATTGCTGCCGGCTGAATATGCGAGGTTTGTTTACATTGCGTATGTTACAATACGTGTGGTATGTGCGCATGCTTTAATCATTAAATACACCTAAACCTACTACCGATTACTAGGTCTTATGTACTTGCTTGTTTTGCGATAGGCCAAATCGGATCTATGATTAGAATAATTTCTCCACAATCCCCTAAGTTTTAAGTATTGCTACTGAAACATGTTGCCATGATCGCTTATACACATGCAGTAGCCTCGTTTTCGTGCAGACATTTTTCCAAGAATTTCTGAAATGATATACAGTTTGAAATATATGTCATGGCATAGAATTTCGTGTATCGAGACGTAAGAAAGCCGTTGAATATCACATATAGAAGAGTAGGGCAAGAGATCAACAATAATGGACAAGTCGAGGTTTACTTGTTAGCTCGCCATGTCCTGAGAGTGTCTTAAACGTGTCCAGCTTCTGAAAGCCATTTCTTTGCCTATGGCCACACCAATTTCATTTCTTGGTTAACGGATTTGCCCGCTTCATTTTTTTTATTTGCAAAAAAAAAAAGATATCAGAATCAACAGCAAAATGCTCATATTTTGCCCTGAACAGTTGAAAACAATCATTTTCTTACTACTTGTTACAGTAATTCCGCCTTTCAATGCAATGGTATCATTAAAAGTTAAAAATTCATTGTTTAAATTTTGAACCAGCCTAGTGTGTTGACTTCATGGCTCCTATCGTACCATTTTGGGCCATAATAGGATGCCTAGGCCTGTTTTTATTTTCATTCTTTTCGCCCGCCCGCTCCATTATTTTTCTAGAAAAATCCATTAACCAACAAATGAAATTGGTGTGGCCTATGGGATAGAGATATAGGCACAGTAAAATTTTCTTGAAGATGATAAACAGAAAACTATCTTGAGTAGGAAATGGTTTGGCTAGGGGGAAGATATCAATCTTGTAGTTGTTGACATGAGAGAGAATGGTTTATTCGCAACCTTTAAAAATACACTTCGAACAGTTCACAGATGTCACACATAGGCAGCTAAGTCGATTTAGCTGAATTGAGTGTGACGTAACATAGAAGCAATTAGTTGAAACATAGAAGCAATTATACATTACAACAAAAAATCATCTTAGAAACGAGCTAAAAATGTATATATTTATAAGGCTCTTGTTAAAAATTACATTGTGGCATCAGACTTAATTGATTATGTGATTATGAAATGCACGTTGCAGATATGTTTGTTAATCCTGACGTTGTGAAATGGGGACCTCTTGAGAAGAACATATTGTTTCGTATAGGCCCAGGAAACCGAAATGCATTGTTGGAAGGGCGTGTTTCCTCCTCTGGTATAGGCCACTGCAGGGCATTCATAATTGGTAACCGTCTGTCTGGATTCTCCACTAGAACACCTTTTGTCCTTTATCATTATTAATGTGCCATATAGCTGACTACATCCCGCTAGTAACCTGCAACTGGTGGTAATGGTTTTGTTACCTACACGAAAATGTAGGTATTGTTTCTGGTCTGTGTGTGTGTGTGTGATTCTGCATACTTGTGGTCAGCATAACTTCAGAACGCATTTATGTAATGTGATGATATTTGGTATGTTGGTAGATTGTAGCAAGACAAAAGTCAAGGTCAAATTTGGGTCTCCTACTGGCTGACCTTGGCACTGCAGCAGAACTTCCGGTTTTTGTATCTTTTGTCCTGAACATGCTATGGTAGTGATAGCTTTTCATGTCAGAAACAAGTCGTATCGGTCCCCCCCCCCCTTAATAGCTTCTTTGTCCCAGTGTGGGTCATGGGACTAAGTGGGTAGGTAAGTAACAACTTTTGTCATGTTAAAGTACCACGTTAGTCGTACATGTGGTGTTGTTTTGTTATTAAGAGGTTTCTTTTTCTTTACTTTGTTCTGAAGTCATTGTTGCTGCCCACTAAGTTTACATCCATGACTAGAGTTACCTTATACATTTGTCCTGCAGTGAGGAACATAGATATGTTCAGTGCGTGTTTGTTTTCCCTAATCGGTAAACCGCATTTAGGCGTAACACACCAGTTTTGTACAGTACCTACAAATTGCGTATACGTAAGGCCTGGCTGTGAGGTTTGTGCCACACACCGGGAAGGACCCCTACTCTTTTTTGCGGTGGGACCTTTAACGTGCTCAAGCTGAGACTCCCCTCAAACACGGGGCCTCCGTCTTACCCTAGAAGACGTCCCTAACCGAAGCAAGGTACTAATTTTACCTATGTCGAGTGTTCAGTATCAGCTTGCCAGGGAATCTAACGAGAACCTACGTGAGTGTACGTGTATATGTGTTTGTGTGCATGCAATATATGTGTGTGTGTTCGTAGGTGTATTTATGTGTGTGCGCGTGCCCACGCGTGTGTGCGTGCGTACGCGCGTGTGTACATGTTTGTTCTTTATTTGTTCTTTCTTTATTCATCCAGGACAAAACTTATCACCAGAAAGCGCTTTTCAAAGTATTCCACGGAGGAGGGGGGATCTTTTGAGTTTTCGTTGCCTGATTGTGTATTATGACTGTTACATCACCTTTTTTTTGCAGCGTTACTTGTAGAATTTCCAGTGGTCTCCGTATAGCCTAATTTTGGAGCAAATGCTTTACTTTATTTCTACCAGCTGACATTTTAGATGTAAACACCATTTGTAGGATGTGATTCTGTACAAAAACCTTGTCTCTGGACTTTTCTGTGCCTTTGTACACACTATGTCGGCAGAACTGTGTTGATAAGGCCACACCAATTTAATTTGTTGGTTCTGGAATTTTTTCAGAAAAAATATGAACGAAGCGACAGGGCGAAAAAACAGATCTAGGCATCCTATTATACCCCTAAATACTACAATAGGAGCCATGCATAAAGTCAACACAACAGGCTGGGTTGA
>NW_017802602.1:4126997-4151311 GCF_001625305.1 Branchiostoma belcheri | reverse complement strand
CTAATAATATAGTCCGCCATATTGGATTTTGACCAATGACGTCATCAAATTAGCATATTCTATGCATATTAAATGATTTAACTTATATTTAATTATGTAAGATGTTATTAATGTTGGAAAAGAAGTGTAAATTTATATAAAACTCAGAAAATTTTTATGTTTAAACCAAAATTACTTCTATTTTCAAAAAAAACTACCCGTTGCCATGGCAACACAAAAAACATCAACTTACTAGTATAAAACTAATATGAACTTTTTTCCAGAGACATTTCAAGAAAGGTCTCCAAATTTGATACTTCTAGCGCAAGCCGTTTAGCCGCTATCTGAGATCAAAGTTGGGCCTCAAAAGCCCCTTCAGTCTGAAATGGGTTTAAAAATCGGGTATTTCTTCTTGTCTTCTTTTCTTCACCAAAAAATAGAAAAAGTTCAAAATGTATGATTTTTGTATGTAATGTGGACACAGAGGTTCCCACATCAGTTTGCAAAACAATTGAGCTGGTAGCATGTTGATAATTTCTAAAAATTAGCAAAAAAATGCTCTGGGGTCCGCGCGGACCCCAGGTGTACAGATTAATCAGTCCGGGAAGGTGTTCTGTTGAGGGTTAAACTACGAATTTTGAACTTTTAATCAAACCACTGCATTGATAGATGGTAAAAACTCCAACTATTAGGGAGAGAAGGACTTTCCTCAACTGTTGGGGGCAAAATATGAGCATATTTAGTTGATTCAGAATCTTATCTTTTTTTTCAAATCAGAATAAATGAAGAGAGAATCTGAGAACCAACAAATTAAATTGGTGTGGTCTAATAGATCTATCGCATTTGTTCAGGAAAGGAGTTTTAACTTATACGTCTGATGATGAGTTGATATTGACTTGACGTGTACGTCCTACATGGTACGCCATGTCTCATTGGTGAGTGACTGAGAACCTGAAAATTGTTGGTCCTTTATAGTTAGAATTGGAGGATATCATTGGATAGATATGGAGAGCATACTGACCATCAGTATTTAGAGCTGTCACATTTATTCACTGCTTGGAAAGGAGTTTTAACTTATAAGTCGAGTTGACCTCGACTGTACGTGTACGTCCCACATGGTACGCGATGTCTCTTTGGTGAGTGACTGAGAATCTGAAAATTTTGTCCTTAATAGTTAGAATTTGCGTGGCCATAGGCTATCCTCTGCCCTCCAAGTTAGACCCCCTTTCCCATAGACAAAATGTTGTTTCTCTCTCCCTCTTTTACAGATATTTTCATGGTCATTGCTCTGTAGAACTCACCCCAACTAGTTCCACCACTCAGAACTTTTAAGCGTCCAAATTCCTTGTTCGAAATCTTTTTAAAGTGACAGTTTCTTTCCCCGTACGGTCAAGCTTTGGAATTCCCTCCCTGACAAGTGTTTCCCACCAGCCTACAATCTATAGGCTTTCAAATCAAACGTTCACCGCCATCTCTTGACATAGCCACGTTTCTCTCATATTTCTAGTTCAATGCCGAGAAGTGGTCGCAAAGGCCTTGCATTGAACCACTCCGTTAACAAAAAAGTGGAGAGGCTCATCTGATGGGTATGGAGAACATACTGATCACTAGTATTTGGCTGTACTGAATAGCCCTGGGTCCAGTATGATTTGTTACCCTGTCACATGTATCTGCGTGTGGCTGGTATGTCTGTACTGACATTTTTACCTTTTATGTGAAAGGCACAGGGCACAACGCTACCGACATAAGGTCACATCTGGTTCATATACATGCATGAATTTAACGGGGTTAGATGATATGCGTCTAGAATTGTTGAGTATGTTTTGGCGTTTTTGAGATATATAAGAATGGGACTAATAGTCCAGCGGCATGGCTGAAAAAATTGTACACTTTTGTCTTAAAACACCAAATTTAGTGGACTTGAATTTAGATGTATTCTAAGCAAATCTGGATGCTGGACATTTCAATTTTTCCCAGGAGCGATTTTCTGGCGTATTTTTGCTATTTCTTACTTAATAAATGTATATATTGGGCTTTTTCACCATGACAGTTCAAGCAATGATTATGAAATTTGGTACAAATAATATAACAACAATAGTCTAACGTTGCTAAAGACGGTTACAATCGTTAAAAAGACATTACACTTGAGGGACAAACAATTAAAAAGTTTATTGCAAATCCATGCCCGAAGGCTAATTGCAAGTTATAAACATAAGCGAACATTGAAATAGAGTGTAAAATAACTTCAAAATGTACGTAATGAAATCTAATTGTCTAAAACTATTGCTATGTCTAAAACTATGTCTGAAGGGTTTGACTTATTTATTTATTGGTTTATTTGTATCAACATATCAACAACATATCTCGCAGCCTTGATATACAGGGCTGAATTCTGATCAAGTTGTTTATAATATAAATTATTAAGGTAGGGAAATACAAATTACAATCATGTCGGAATCTACAGATTAATATATCACTTTGGTTCGAAAATTTGGTATTTACAATCTTACAATCGTACAAACTTCTCTTTTGTAAACCATGGAAGACTGTGCCCATGCCCGCTACATGAACCTCAACAGCGTTGTGAAGTTTGGTGGGTCGGGCTGTGAGGACTTGCACGTTGTTCTGACACATGATCCGGCCCTGTGATGTCTGTACGGACCTACATGAAGGACACCCGACAGGTGCAACCAGCCAGGAATGAGGCAGACGCCGTGTACATGGACGGTCTGGTATTCAGATACCAGGGCACTTCTATAAGGGGGCCCGCAAGCCCTTTCCGTAGAGCGTAATCGGCCGTTTTAATTCTACGTAGAGCGTAGACAGGCCGCTCTAATTCAACGTAGAGCATTTTGGCGCATTTTGCGTAGAGCGTATTCACCGTTCTGCGTAATGTGTTGTAGCCACTTGGAATTCTACGTAATGCGTTTTAGCCACTTGGAATTTATCGTAAAGCGTAATCGAGAGCTCTCAACATTAAGCGTACAGCGTTGTCGACCCCCCCCCCCCCCACCATGCAGGCATCCTATAAACTACTGTACCGGTATGTTTGACTCCTAGTACCGGGGTCAGACCAAGATATCAACATCAGATCAACGCTTTCCTCTTCGTATAGGTGGACGAAACTTAATGTTAACTTTTCAAGTGCTATTTCAATTAAATTATATCTCAACAGGGCACAATTTACCTCGATGTTTGTTACCTTCATGAAAAATGTTTGTTACCTCCATGAAAAACAGAGGTATTGTTTTAGTCTGTCTGTGTGTGTGTGTGTGTGTGTGTGTTTCCGCACATTTGTAGTTATCATAAGGCCATTTTGATTTGATTATATAGATGACATCATCTGGGCACCTCAAAACTGATTCATGCGTGGGAATAAGACATGTTTGGCAAAAAAGTTGCTTTAATAATGAAATCTGCGTGGTCATGAAGGTTGAACAAATTACTAAGCACACAGAGTATGGTATGACGAATAATAGAATCTTTATTCCCATTTCTTCACATTTTCTTCTTTTCCTTTGGAATTGATTTTGGTATTCTAAAACATTATCATCGTTCTCTAATATTTTTTGTAATATTCGGCATATATTTGGAATGCACACTTTTGTACTTGTTTTGTACGATATAATCAAATCAACATCGCCTAACTTCAGAACGCCATTATCGATTGTATCAATATTTTGTATATTAGTAGGTCGTAAGAAGACGAAGGCCAAGGTTAGATATGGGACTCCTTTTGGGTGACCTTGGTACTGCAGCAGAAATTCCAGTTATTTTGTCCTAAACATGCAATGGTCTTGCCTGTTTGGTCACAGATAGCTTTTCCTGTCGGAAAAGAAGTGGTGTGAGTTTGGTCCCTCTAGTGTTATTTGCATAATTAACATTTTTATCATTAATGAGGTCATGTTGAAATGAAACATTGCCAAAAAAAAAGGAATTTCGCACAATGAATTAAGATTATGATGGAAGACTATGGTAATCACGACCATATTTCCATAATTATTATTATACACAATTCAAAAAAGAAACGTTAAAAAAACCTCTACATATTTCATGGAGGTATGGAATCTCCGAATTCTTGTTTGTCTTTGACTTCAACTTCTTATTCCATCCCTGATTCCATCCATGCAGCAAAGGTTTTACTTGTTCATCCTCGCGTGGTATAAGGATTCCTTTTCTGGCATCAGTTATCATAGTTAAACCTAGCCGTGGCGACTATTGATTCGGGCTTACATTGCATTACCCTCAGCAATAGTCGTGGAAAGATCCATTGGCAGAACTGCACATTTCCCGTTGGCTGCTCGATGCTCCGTTTTTGACCCGGTTTTTTGCTGTCCCGAGCTTCCCTACAATATAACTCCACAATTGGCCGGGTTGCCGATGTTTAGATCAGCCTAAATATTCCACAGCGCGACAGAAAAGTAGTAAAATAGCTAGTCGGCACAAGCTGGCGCCATCTTGGATATAGTCGGGAATGTCCGCTACCGCCGTCGGGAACGCACGGTAGCGTCACGATTACCGAAGCCCGACCGAAAGCTCTCCGATTATAACCGGAAAGGCTACCGAGCGTTCCCGACGGCGGTAGCGGACATTCCCGACTATATCCAAGATGGCGCCGTCTTGTGCCGACTAGCTATTTTACTACTTTTCTGTCGCGCTGTGGAATATTTAGGCTGATCTAAACATCGGCAACCCGGCCAATTGTGGAGTTATATTGTAGGGAAGCTCGGGACAGCAAAAAACCGGGTCAAAAACGGAGCATCGAGCAGCCAACGGGAAATGTGCAGTTCTGCCAATGGATCTTTCCACGACTATTGCTGAGGGTAATGCAATGTAAGCCCGAATCAATAGTCGCCACGGCTAAGTTAAACCACACTTGCATTCAACATACAGACTGTTACGCCACCTAGAGATGAATTTTAATGTAAAAAAGTCTTTGGATACGTCTTCACAATCACTATTTGTTTAATGCGCCATGGCAAAATATACCTGGAAGGAAATCAACTAGAATAGGCAAGCAGTGTGATATACAATCTCCAATGAACCGTACTAAGAGAGTCCTGAACAGTACTATAATCGGGACGGCTTAATGATATACATCACATATGTGAGCATACGGCAGCCAAATTTAAACGGGAAGTAATGTTTTGAAATTCGCCTGCAGAAATGGTGGTCTTTCTTCTTTTCTTAGATATATCCCTGCTTTTATCTTAAAGAACCGTCAAAGAAGAATCTAATAACACAATGTAATGCTTTATAGTATTACGCATCTGATCTTTACAAAAGTGTTTATAGAAGAAAAATCAATTATCTACAGAGGCAAATCCGGGAAAGGGATTGATACAGAATCTGATCTTTTTGCGTGAACAACATCTTCCACCTTGTAAACCGTAACTCTCGCGAGATCACGTTGTGAAGTGATTGGTCATTAATTATCCTGATAAAGCCGATAGTGGTCGCTGAAAATTTGATCTCTCTGTAAATTGTTATAAAGTTTAACATTTACTAACATACTACATTATCATATTACAGGTCTTTTACAGTCAAATACGATTTACCAGATCAACATACGCCTTCACGTTGCCACTCTGGGTAGTCACCTAGTAAAATTGCTTCACGATGACTACGATAAATGTTTAATTTCATGTTAACAGTATCAACACACACGTGGACTCGACTTATGTTGAAGGAAATGGGGATGAGTCTACCTGTCATCAGTCATGTTAAATGACTAGTATAAAACGTCGAAGTGTTAAAATGTGGATGAAAATACAACAGTAATAATATAGAGTTTTCTACCATACGTTTCGTGGAGGTTATCCTAGAATTTAACCCCTGTCCTGCTGACATTTGTTACACAATATTTTTCAATAATTTCATGTCTTAATTAGGTCATAGACCCCCGACTTTTTTGCCCTGCAGTGGCGTAGTTACCTCCGCATTTGTTGTGTTTCGCTGCGGTGTGATGCATTGCACGAGAAATACCTCCAAATCGTACCTACACAGAGTGCTATATAGATGGTACTGTATGTGCAGAACAACAATTGTAGGGCTAGCTCCGTAGGACAAATGGTCTTTTATTTTCAGGCTGTGTCAATCTGATTCCCAATGGTCAATTAAGTGGAAAGTGGCGAGTGTTAGGGGATAAAATGGATTAGTATGAAAAATCTGCTTTTTGTACACTGATATGATATTTGTATGTGTATTTGTCAATAATGTGTGTAATCTTTTATGAAATGGACACCAACAAATTATGTTATCGCGCTATCAAAGCATGAAATAATTTAGCATTCCTCTACAAACAGCTTACAAAACGATGTCTAATACACAAACAGCATGTTGGTTCCAAAGTGGTTTATAAAAGTCTCTAAAGACGTGCAGTGCATTTATTCCATCATCGTTCAGGTGCACTTAGTCAGGTTCCCGTGGGTCCAGTGAAGCTTTTAAAACAGTTTTCCTAAGCGGACCCCAAAGACAAAAACTAGTGTAAGATGCATTACCGGGACCGCAGAATTTGTCAGACAGGCTTATGACGTTCTTTGTTGGAGAGGGTAGATAATTTGGCTTGTTCAGAAGAGAAGAAGCCCCCCCCCCAAAAAAAACAACAACAAGAGACTGGATTTGTTTGTTAGATCAGGCCATGTTGATTTGATTACAAGGATGATATCCTCTGGTAACGCCAAAACTGATGCAAGCGTGCAAATAAAATACTTTTGCAAAAAGAAATGTTTTCACTATGAAATCTACATGGTCATGAAGGTTAAAATGACACATGGTATGGTATGGCGAATAATCTACTCTTCAATTCTTTTCTTTACATTTTCTTCTTTTTCCTTTAAATTTTGGCACTCTACGACATCGGTATTTTCTTTAAATATTTCTTTGCAACTTACGGTATGTATTTGCAACTGTTTTGTACGATTTACAGTATGGTTGCAAATCGTTTTTTTTTAATTTGGAAACGGCCGAAAATTCATGCGCGCGGATTTTTTATATCCATGTCATCCATATAATCATATCAATGGCCTTATCGCCCGAAGGATGTTGTCATCATCGGTATGTCGAGTGGGGTATGGGAAGTAGACGCCAAAAGCGTGGAGAAATTTATGTCAACTCTCTCCTTAGGCCACACCAATTTAAATTCCTGGTTAACGGATTCGCCGCTTCATTTTTTTCTGATTTGCAAATAAAAATAAAAATTCAGAATCAACTGCAAAATGGTCATATTTTGCCCTGAACAGTTGAAAACAGTCCTTTTCGTCCTAGTTGTTACAGTTATTCCATCTTTAAATGCAGTGGTATCATTAAAAGTTCAAAATTCATTGTTTAAATTTAGAACCAGCCTGGTGTGTTGACTTCATGGCTCCTATCGTACCATTTTGGGCCATAATACAATGCCTAGGCCTGTTTTTATTTTCATTCTTTTCGCCCGCCCGCTCAATTATTTTTCTAGAAAAATCCGTTAACCAAGAAATTAAATTGGTGTGGCCTTAGATTCAGTTATGCAAATCTGGGGGTAATTTGCATAATTAAATGTGGAAATTCTATAATTTAGCTCTATTCCATGATAGGACGATTTTTAAAACCTTGTGACACATTTCATTGAGAACGAGAGAAACAGAGGTATTTATTGATTATGTAAATGAAGACTTAATTTGCATTTGCATAATTGCATAAGAAAAAGGTATAGTTACATTGTAGAATTTCATTGGGGTATTTGAAAGTTAGGTGAATGAGAACATCATTTAACATAACTTATTCAAATAAGGATTTCATCTATGTAATTTTATGAGGAAATGCTACAATGGCATTCTTTGTTAAGATTTGATCGTCTTTGGATGATCAACTGATGATAATTCATGCAAATGATAATCCTATTTGCATAATCTAGGGGGAATAATCTATCATTTGCTAGTCATAAAGGTTTAACATCATTTGGCGAATGTATGAAATCGTGGAACTCTTGTTGAATATGAAAATAAGATTGTCATTCTCGTTGATTATGCAATTGCGCAATATATATATGTGTGTGTGTGTGTGTGTGTGTGTGTGCGTATTTTGATTTTGCGCAATTATGCAACTGAATACCTCAATTGCATCATTAACGAGAATGACAATCTTATTTTCATATTCAACAAGAGTTCCACTATTTTATACATTCGCCAATCTCTCTCTCTCTATATATATATATATATATATCTTGTAAATGATATATCTTGTAAATGATATACTTGTGAATTCCAGTGACGCGAACTTAAGTAAGGAGGCAGCTTTCACATAAGAGATGAGGCAGGAGTTCATTTTGCACTGGGGGATTTGGGAAGAGCCAACTGTTGCTTGGGGCAAAGTTTCAAAATTCAATTTTGGAGTGGAGTGATTTGATTCAATTGTCTGCGCAATGAACTCGAGGTAAGGCTGTTTTTAGAGTGAAAATTGCGGCAGTTTAAAGCCCAAGTGACCCTCCCGGAGGTCCATCACTTGTGCCAAATTCTAATGGTGGACTATCGCACGTCCAGCTGGCAAAACATCCGACTAAGGCAGGCAAATTAATAATATCCGCGTGCCTGTGTACGACTGAACTCATAGATATGGTCAGGAATATCGACATGAATGCATCGTTACATTGCACAGTGCCCCACTTCAGTAGAAAGTCGGCAAGATTTACCGAGTGCAGTGAGGGGTGGCGGGCATACTTTTTGAGTCGATAATCCGCCATTACTGAGATGGGCACTAAGTACTAGACCTCTGGGCAGGTCACTAGTTATAAACTGCCGCAATTTTCACCCTGAAAACAGCCCGACATGTTAAGTGGAGTTCCACGCACAGGTAATTTCCGGGTTTGCTTTGCCACAAGCACTTGTGAAAGAGAGCACGCTTATGTACATGTAGAGGATCCTAGAGGACCGCACGTGTCCAGCATGAATGTACGCTGGAAAGTCGAGGAAAGTCTACTCTCCAAGAAGAGGTTTGGGTTTTTATGGTATTTTTAGCGTGTTTTTAGGCTTTTTTTATCGGGGTTGGTGGGAAAAAAATCAGTGCAAAAGAGACACCCCGATAAAAAAAGCCCCAAAACACGCTAAAAATACCCCCAAACCTCTTCTTGGAGAGTAAGGAAAGTCTTCTATTCGAAATCGTACATTTCTATGATGGATGCCCAGATTCCATTGGACGGTCTGCAATTGCCGGTAAATCAGAGAGCCAAAACATTTTGCCCTCACTGTTACTTCCAATAATAACGTACGCAGGACCTGGTATTCTTTTGGGTGTGTCTGTCTACCCGTGTGTTTGTCTGTCTGTCTGTGTTTCTGGATATCTGTGGCCAGCAGAAGGTCAGGATGGATTGTGATGGTATGTGGTATGTGGGTAGGCCTTGGATATTAATTGAAAGTCTCTAAGTATTAGTACTTGGATATTAATTGAAAGTCTTTAAGCTCTTATCGTTTGTTATTATTAGTGCCTTTGTAATATACCCGTATCACATTGTAATATATCACACAATTGCAAACCACTGTATGATATTCATTGTGCTCCTATGAATATAGTTTTCAGTACATTGCCGTGCTGGAGCTTAACCTGCAGTCATGCAACAGGACATAAAGAATGTGCATTGTGTCGTGACGAAGATCAAGGTCAATTTTGCGCTTTCGGCGGCTTTCCTTTGTACTGCAGCTGAACGCCTGGCCCTGGACGTTCTACTGGCCTGATATTTCTTGATGCAGTTGACCCCAGAACTCTTGTTGACCTAGCTGTTTTAAAAAGACCAGGCGCGGGGCTGATGTTGCTAAACTGGGATGGTCAGTTGACACATGACCAAGGGTCACTGAAGTGCTGACGGAAAATAAGGGCACAAAGGAAATTCCCCTATGTTCCATTCGCCCATGTTCAAACGCACATTTACTTATACGTATGGTCATATATTTGGTGATTTTTTGGACATGTCTGGTCAGTACAGTTCATGGTCATACATTTCAGACAGGCCACCTACAGGGATTGACCTGATTTGAGGGGGTCAATCTTGCGCACAACATCTAGGGCGGTCAAATACTACAGAACATGTACAGCACGTCGGCAAAACGTACTGCGCCTGCGCGAAGCCACGGTTTCTATTGGATGTTTGGGTTCACCGTTGCGTTTCAGAAGTTTGTCCGTTGCATAAGGCACAACATTTGAAAACTACAGACGGGACGCCATGTTTGAATTCGTGAACACGACTTTAAACTATACGTTCTGTAGAATTATTATGTACATTATGTTCCGGATTTCACATGGCGCAGTACGTTCGGACGACCTGCTTAACATGTTTGTTTGTATGTTTGTTTGTTTGTATGTTTGTTTGTTTGTTTGATTGGGATCTCCATTAGTGTGCCAATTCACACTATTCTTCATTGAGTCATGGTGACCATGTGTAAACAGATCTTCAATGATATGCAGAATTGACATGTTTTCTATGAACAGTTCCGTTGAAAATTGTTAAAAATGTGCAATTTATTAACTAAAAGGTCTAATGAAATTTTGAACGAATATATTCTAATCAGAAAATGGGAGGAAAAGATGTGCATTTGCCCACAAATGCTTCCAATTTTTCTCTTTTTTTTGTCGTCATCTTATTGAACAAAGAACTGAGATGTTAAGTAACTGAATTATTTGGTCAATTGAAGTACAATATTCTGACGAATTACGAACAGCATTGTATTTTACCTTAGATTCTAATTTATGTTTTGTATTACGTTTGTAATGTTTGTTGGACAGACGTTACCAGCTGAGTCTGCCTGTGTTGACCTAGTAATGTATCATGTAAATACTAAGTGCTTAATTTATCTATAAGTGACATAGCCTCTAGGTATTGTTGCAATCCTCGTACTTTTTGATGGTGATGGAGCTACTAGTCTTTTCTGAGTACAGGGCGTGTTTTTCTACTTCGGATACAAGGTTACTAGTTTATGAGCGGCACAGAAGAAAATTACTGTCCTCGTGCGTTTAATCTGCAGATTTTATTCAAACTTATGTACTCCTACATGAATGTTCCCATCATTACGAGGAAGTTCCCATCATTATAAGGAAATTACACTCCGAATCCACATGATAGATTACTTTCCTCGCGCCTACGTGTTTGCATTTGAAACGTGTTTTCCGATGTGACATTTACTTAACACGATGGGGCATACATGTTGTGCAATAAAGACTCTCATTCATTAAAACACGGACTTCCTTTCAGCAAAGCCTGGTTACTATCCTCCATAGGCTGGCTTATTGGTAGTCCTACTACGCATAATCTTAAGCCTCTCTTGACATGAAGGCATTTCTAAACTGTTGCCTATGCCTAACTATGGATCATGGCCCATGCAGACCATTTAATAGAATAAGGCCACAGCAAGTAATTTTTATGGATGACATCATTGATTTTTGCCTGATTTTGAAAGAAAAAAAATAGAAATTTTGTTACCCTTTGACAGTGGTCAACATGTCGAAAATAGGCAAAATGGCATGCCTTGCCATACTGGAACGTGTATGGCAGATAAACATGAAGAGAGGAGACAAGACAAGGCTCCGATTTATTGTTTTGACTTTTAATTTGATGCAGTGATGTATTTCATTCCTTTTATATGTTCCAACTGAATCAAAACCATTTGTACAACGATTGAAAACTTTCCTTTTTAAACAAAAGTTGTTTCGGTGACAAATGGATATTGTGATAGTTGACAGTTAAGTTAGCACAATGCACGTATCATTTCTTGTTACTGATGTCAGGTTTATGATGTCAAAATTTGAAAATATAGAAATCTTGTTTTTTTTTTGCCCGACTCGTTTCTTTTTCACCCTGTCGCATTAGATTTTGGAGTCTGCGGGTGATGTCATACATAAAATTTACTTGCTGTGGCCTAGTGGACCTGGGCGGGCGGGCAGTACTCTCAGCACCGTAGGCATTACCTGCGGAGATAGCCTATGATGGTCTGACTTTTAAGCTACTTTCTGCACTACTTTTAGAATATTGGTAACAGTGATCCTTGAAGTTCTGAATTTTAAGCCTCTTTTCCCTGGTTTGGTAAAAACTACTATGATGCAGAGAATATGGTGCATTAAAAAAGCGGTGTGCATATTCGAAATGAAAACATACCCTCCGCCCGGCCAAACACTCTTCTTCATCCTTGTCAACTTTTCTCCATCCTGGCGGACTGTGATGGAGATCAGAGTTATCGTGTTGCTCACCATTACAAGACCTTGGTCGAGTAGAGGACATGCCCCTTTGTTTTGTCCAACAACGCAAATATGGCTGGGCACGGGGCGGCGTCAGTAGGCGGCGGTAAGGTAATACGTGCGGGGAATGTTCCGTACATGAGACTGAAATAGCCTGGATGCCTGCACCCTGCGGGTTATTTATCCAGACTGCCCAAAGTGACGTGGAAATATTCCCACTGAGTGTCTGGGTACAGAGCACGTATGACCATCGTTAGAAACTAACTACTAGGGAAGCAGAGAAAAAGAGTTGTACTGTAGATCGGCTGAAGAAAAGTGGTAACCATGAACGCCTTTAAGAAGATATACTTAAAAACCAGTATCAATATGAACTGGAAGGAGCAGAAGTCGCTGAGGTATGTGGCGTTCTACGCGGTGTTCGCGCTGGGGATTGTGTGGTTCGTAATCATGCTTGTATAAATGTGTTCCAGAGACTGCCAGCTTCCAACATGTCTTCTAACGCCTCCGTCCCTACCTCTGACTCTACCTCACAACAACAACAACAACAACAACCAGGTACGTAAACACACTTCAGACGACCGACCCAACCCCCCACCCCCCACCTGCGGTCTCTCTTTTTATATTTAGCATGAATTCAATTTGATTGTTAGGGATATTGTGTTAGGGATATTATGTGTAGTGACGTTTTTGTACGTTTCATGTACATGTAGATGCAACATATATGATGACCAAGGAGGGGGGGGGGCGTGTATGATATACCGTACAGAATTGTAATAGTTTTTTTTGTGTGTGGGGGGGGGTGTTATTTTTCCTTTTATCATACAGCAGAGATCATTCATATGTTTTGATACAATCATACATTGATGAAAAATCTCGTACCTAATGGTTTTGGAGTGTGACATGCATCAGAGTTGATCGAATTTGTCTCTGAAGTATCACTTTCTGTGGGTCCATAAACAGCACATAGGTCAAAGGTTAGCCATGTCAACAGATAGATCAGTGACAGGGGTGACGTGTGGGTGACGTGTGGGCGGGGTTCGCGGGCACGTGATGGACACGTGATACACGCGAACAGGCTCTGACGTCTACCGAACTACTAGGCAAATATGTTACTTACGTACTAAACTTTAGTCGTCAGGCTCTGTAGCGCTCGTGACATTTCCTAACAAATTAGACTGTTCATTGATGTTTGGATAGTAGTATCCATCAGTCTCCGATGGGGTACGAAGTTCAATTGAATGACTGGTTTATTTGTTTAAAATGGTACATTGCAGGCATAAGCTGAATTGCTGAATTGTGTACTATTTACAATGGAGACACAATAGCTATACCCATGATGCCTTTAAAAACAAAACATTGAATATTCAGTACATGGTAAAACATCATTGAAATCACCTTTTGGTAAATCTCAGATTGGCCTACACTTAAGTAATCTTAAAGCTACACCATGACGATACAAAAAATCAATCCTCCTAACTTCTCGTTAACACAAGTTGAATAAAACCTGCCCCACTTTAAATAAACACTGTCCAAGAAGCATAAGTTCGAAAGTAAGGCACCCCCATATTATTATGTGTCTAAAAACAAATTCTGAGTTCAACTCTCAGTTTCATAGAATCATTACCACAACAACCTGCAGTTTCGTACAACCAGTTATTTCCAGATAGTTTCTTTTGTATCTGTTAACTGTATCCGTTCATCTTGTTTTGTTGTGACCTGTACTTAGCCAACTGTGTCAAAAATTAAAATGTGCAATAAAGGTCTTCATTCATTCATTATAACACACATTATGTCAGTAAAATCACTTACTTTTAGAACGTTTAGCCCTTTTTGTTATAATGATGTATGAACACAGACGAACTTTCATGCTAATCTTCTGTAATGTCCAGCTCCGAACCCCGCACCCCCGGCAGGAGAGGGCTCCCGACCGAACCTGTGGTCCAAATCTAGCGCTATAGGATCAAAATGGCACAATGTAGCTCAACTCATTATGAAGCGACAAAAGGAAGAAGCAGAGAGTCACAAACATGACTTATTCCAGGTAAGTTTGACTTCTTAAAATCCAGCGTTCCCAGATCATCAAAAGTCGGTTAGACCATGTTTTGATTAGGCCACAGCTAGAGATTATTATGGATGCCATCAGCGAGTGCAATGATTTTCGCCTGATTTAAAAAAAAAAAACGCAAAAAATTTTGTTTCTCTTTGACAGTGGTCAACATGCCGAAAATGGGCAAAATGGCATGCCTTGCCATGCTGGAACGTGTATGGCGGATAAACATGAAGAGAGGAGATACGACAAGGCTCTGATTTATTGTCTTGACTCTTACATTGATACAGTGATGTATTTCATTCCTTTTATATATGTTCCCACTGAATCAAACCATTGATGATTGAATGATTGAAAACTTTCCTTTTTCAAAGTTGTTTTGGTGATAAATGCATGTTTTCATAGTTGGCAGTAACGTTAGCACAACTGTATCGTTTCTTGTTTACCAGGGTTAATGATGTCAAAATTAAAAATGTAGGAATCTTGTTTTTCTTTTGGCCCGCCTTGTTTTTTTTCACCCTCTCACATTAGATTTCGAGTCATCCATAAAATTAGACTTGACTATTTAGCACATTTATTTAGTTAGTATTGGAAAAAGTGGGTAAAATACGTGTTAAGAGAAAAAGTGGTGATAATGCGTAGTTTTTACTTGTAACCCAATGAATTATCATATATTAGTGAAAAAATGATGAGTTAACACCCCTCTAACTCATTTTTTCACTAATAAGAGATTCCATGAAACTTATACTAGTGAAAAAATGAGTTAACACCCCTCTAACTCATTTTTTCACTAGAAAGTGATTGTATAGAACCTCTTACTAGTGAAAAAATGAGTTAACACCCCTCTAACTCATTTTTTCACTAATAAGAGACTTCAGTGAACCTCTTACTAGTGAAAAAATGAGTTAACACCCCGCTAACTCATTTTTTCACTAATAAGAGACTTCAGTGAACCTCTTACTAGTGAAAAAATGAGTTAGCGGGGTGTTAACTCATTTTTTCACTAATAAGAGTCTCCATAAAATCTTTTCTAGTGAAAAAATGCTCATTTGTTCACGTTTTAACGACCTCTGCCTCAACTTTTGTCCAGACCTCCTGCATCTCCGTGCCATTCGTTTGTTTTTCTTCCACTCTCTCCATCTGATAGCTCTTTCCCCCTAGTCTGTGTTACGCAAACTCTGCCGTCGGCGGCTTCACTGGCCCCTCCCCGCATTTTCGGGGGGCCGGCTGGATGTTGGGCGGCCGGCAAAAGCGATTTAATCAGGCTAGTTTCCCCCTAGCCCCCCGCAATCTCCCTCCCAGTAATCATCTTTTGCGGCAAGAGCCCTGTCCGCCCGCCTCACACAGGTTTCCCCGGTGATTAGCCCTCCACTAACAAATCCCCAAGCATACTGTCTCTTATTGGCGTAACACTCCTACCGGGACGGTCTGTTGCACTTGGCGGGGGAAGCTTTTAGAGCCCCGAAGACACAGCCTGCCTGAACACCCCCAATCACGTAAAACTGGATGCCAGGCTATTCACGAGGCGACACGGGCTGGTTTCCCGATCTAGCCGGGTGGGTTTATAACGGCACGTAGAACACCCCACCCACCGGCCTGGCTCATCGAAGATTATATTTTAAACTCCGCCCCTAATAATATATTCATTGTAGCTTGCCGAAAGATCGGGTAGGAGTATATCTACATGTAGCTGGCATTTTTAAGTCGTACTGGCTGGTGTAGCCCCGTTACAAAGTAAAGTGAGCCTAAGGGGACTGCTAACAGCAGGGGTCACTGTCAGTGAGCCGTACTGTCACAAAGAGTAAAGAGGCATTTTCTATAGGCAAGTGTTTACACACTGTGACAAAACTCACACTGCCGGGGTTTAGTGTTAATGTCCGCCACCCAAAGATAGGAACGCCATAGCCAGGCCACAGATGGCCGTGTTTCAGGGCGGTGTAATTTAATCTTGGCAGCGGGACGACGACCATGTAATGATTTGATCTGGCCTAACCAGGCAGGGCTTAATTTATTTTTTCACTAGTAAGAGATTCAATGGAGTCTCTTATTAGTGAAAAAATGAGTTAGAGGGGTGATAACTCATTTTTTCACTAGTAAGAGATTCAATGGAGTCTCTTATTAGTGAAAAAATGAGTTAGAGGGGTGTTAACTCATTTTTTCACTAGTAAGAGGTTCACTGAAGTCTCTTATTAGTGAAAAAATGAGTTAGAGGGGTGTTAACTCATTTTTTCACTAGTAAGAGGTTCACTAGTAAGAGCTTTATAAAGATATTTCTCTTATTAGTGAAAAAATTATGTGTTAACGCAGGTAAAGGTTCTTAGCACGTGTATGGAATGAAATAGTTATCTGAACGAAAAAAATGAGATAAATAGCTAGCTCTATAAAATTTACTTACTGTGGCCTTATGTGTAGAACAAAGTGGACTTACGCCGCTGTCACAAATTCAGAACCTTCCCCCGATCAAAAGCCGACCAAGTTTGGCTGAGATTCGGGAGCAGTCTGACGGGATTTAGGCCACACCTACATTTGTATACGAATCGAATTTTAGTAAAATTTGAATCAAATGTGACCGCCAAACACGTCCCGACCTAATCTCGAACACCAGCCAACTACCGGCGAACCACGGCCGAACCTCCCTTACACACCAGAGTGTTATTTTGAAACATTCGGCTGGCGCAGCCGACCAGTAGCCGACCTGGCCGAACACCACTACTGCCAACCATGGTTGGGGGAGTTCAGGGGATTTAGCATTCTCTTAGTCCGCTGAGTCACGACTCGAAGTCAAGTCGCAGATTTGATGCGCCAATTCTAGAAAGATTAACGTGATCTCTACTTTGTTGGCATTAATCGTTTCAGACCAAGATACTCGACTTCAAGTTGAGGTATTTCAAGAAGTAGTTCTCGTAATGCAGTGATTTAACAAATTAGAATACACATTTACCTTCACCTTGAGTCATCCTCGTGTCATCATCATTTCAATATGATGTAACATCAAATCGTAGAGCGTCCAAGTGAGTCATCTGCTTGAAATACAATAGGGTGGATCATGTGGCGCAGAGACTGTTTGGCTCGGAACCAAGAGGTCCCGGGTTCGAGTCCTGACATGCTACCGACCTTGTGCCCTTGGGAAAGGCACTTAACACGACTTTCTCCACTTCGCTCAGGTGAAAATGAGTATTGTATTGTCCCTTGTGTCGGTGGCGGCATTAATATAAGGTGGAAAAAACTTGAGTGTGCCGTCACCACGTCTTGTGACTACATGTTGGAATGAAAAAAAAATACAGTACATTTTCCTTGACTTGCAAACACGATAATGCAGTTTTTTTCTTATGTTGTGTCACTGATTATTCTGAACAGGATTACGAAGTGGGTGAGGACTGCCCTATTGTTTTCGGGGGCACGAAAGAAAAACACATCGATGAAGAGCTTCAAGAAAAATCAACGGAAAAGACGTAAGTATGCTTCAATTTCACCTATATGGGACGTAATCGTGGCATCAAAATTTGGTGCAGACAAAACGGTCTTGTCAAACTGAAATTCGGTCACTCAATCTATCAAGCCATTCCGTCTCCATGTAATTTTCTTTTCCTTGTTACATATTGAGTTCGAGGAACACATGCCTTCTCCATGTAAAGCTGTTTTTAAGTGTTAGTATTATTAACCTTTGAAGTTATTATGATATGGTGGTGTAGTCTTGTCCATCAACTCCTTTGAGATGTAAGGAGGGATTACCCTCCATCCAAGCCCCTTATTTCCTCGTGCGGGTTATATATTAGTGAAGCTACCAACACGGACAGGTGCAAGGCTTCTAGAGTCATACCTATAGTTATACGTATACTAATCAACAATCAACACATGCTGCAATGCAATACCGTTGGAAAAACAGCTGCGCACATGCCAAATATAAAAAAGATCCACCCACAACTACTCGAGTTACATACAGACCCAGAGCACAGCCACTCCAAATGACCCAAACCGAAATCATACCCTTTTGATGAAGTTAATGATATGATGATGACTGGTTTGATGGCTGGTTTATTGATTAAAACACTTTGCAGCCCGGAGGCTGAATTTCATGTTTCATTACATTCCTTGCCCACCATAACAACTTTAAAAGATCATTCTAGCTAATTTACGAATTTAATTGAAATGCAGCTTCTACATACATACATACATACATGATGAAAACACATAATACATCAATTATTTGCATTTATAAATCGTTAAGGAGTTTCATAATGTAGGACAAGGGGCTCTTGGAGTAACGCTTCGTACGTGCTACAGTACCGTCGAATTTGTTTTTTGTTTTTGCCTTGTTACCCGCCCTGTTACTTTGCCTCTTGTCTGAGGAAGCCAGTGGTGATAGAGAGTTAATTTGCACAGTTTTATGGTTATAAATTGCTGTTCTTCTTACTGACACAGGAGAAAGTCTCGCAAGTTCCTGAAGAAGGCCATGACGGCAACATCAGAGGGAACAGCGGAGCCGTCAGCCTCGTCTGTACCCATGAAAGACCGAACAAACGTGGAGTATCAAAGGGTTCTGGTGGATGGAGAGGGAATCGCAGGGGTGAATATCGATATTTCATTCATTTATTTTCATTACGATTTTTCTACATACATGGAAGACATGATGGGACAAGTGGACATTAGGACACCTTTTCAAAGCCATCATGCCAACAAGGTCATACAAGTACATAAAACAATAACACATTACTTAACATTACATAAATATACATATAAATACACTTATTGTAGCATACTAGTAGCACTGTATGTACAACTTATGGCTAAACTGAGTTTGAGTTCCACATTTACTGCCAAATGTCAAAAGTATGAAATTTCCACCACTCACTATTATGCATATGCATTATGCACTGGTGAAGCAACATAGCGATCAGACTGAAGTATGACTGCGTTGAAGCCGGCTCCAAACTACCTCCAAAAGGTGGTTTGGGAACGAACCGGCTTCAACGCATGTATGTAAATATTCTTCAATGTAGCTCCTAATCAGAATATGTAATATGTCTAATCATAATATATAATATGTATAACTTGACATGAGCGTGTTTTATTATGTTTATCTCCGAAGAAGTGTTTATCTCCGAAGAAGGAAAATTTCGAAGGAAAACATATTGTTTTTGCTCTGCTTCTTCTTCCTCTTCTTCATCAGGATAAATATCCTGATGAAGGCGACAGTGGTCGCTGAAAATTTGATCTGTGTAAATTGTGTGTTCAACGTTTTACTAAGAGCAGAACTTTGTTAGGCTAGACCATGTGAAGGTAAAAATTATGCATTTGGTCAGTGCCTGGAGAGGAATAGCAAGAAATTGAGTAAAAACAACTTCGGTAAACATAATAGGTAATTTTTTACACCATAGGTTCCTCTCCGTGACCTCCAAGACGCATCCAAAGGTTTGCTAGAAGCCCTGGCCATCAGGGAGAAATACATGCGGCTCAACTTTCAGAGTTACCCCAAAACTACGTCCCGTTACCTGCGTATGGTGGACAATGAACCTACTCCGAACGAAAGTGACTTCACGGGTGTTGATGAGGGTAGGTCTTTCTTTAATGTTTATTACTTTTTTGCACAAATTAAATCATTAATTAAAAAAAACACAAAACAAAGAAATAAAAACAGTGTGCGGGAGGAGGAAAGAAGCCTGCAAGGCTTGTACAATGTCCTTCTCCTTTAAACGTACTAAATATTAATCATGAGGCTAACAAATGGTAAATAATGATAAATAATAATAATAAAAATAATGGTTTATTCAATTATTAAAATATATACAAGTATCAAAATATGTAGAATACAGTCCCACCTGGCAGCCAGAGGCTGAATTGCGTGGGAACTGTTTCCATTAGTTTCCATTAAAACAAAGGCATAACCGTTATCTCAACCAAACATTTACGAACAGGATAAAATTAACGAACCATAAAAGCCTCTTAAGCAGATTGAAATGAACAGGTCAGATTATTTTACAGGTTCAGCAACCGTTCCATGTGTGGTATTGCACTGTCGTGGTATCTTACAGGTTTTACAGTAAATACTGTTCATTTTGTGGGATGTTCGGGTGTTCATACCACTTATTTCCTGTCGTGAAGGCGGTAGGAGATGTCTGTACTGTTCAGATTGTTCAAGAGACCTGGCGAATTTAACCGTCAGTTCTTCGCGGCGTGCTTTAAGGGGTGGGAGGGCAAGTTGTTCGCACGCTTTTGAGTAAGAGATGAAGTCTTTCCCCATGATGATTCTCAGCGCCCGGCGTTGCACTTTCTCGAGTTTGTTGCAGAGGAGAGTAGAAAGTCCGGAATGCCACACGGGAGCAGCGTATTCCATAACTGGACGGATATAGGTAGCGTAGACAGTCACGGGATCATCAATCGGGAGATGGAAGTGTTTCAGTTTGCACAAGAGGTATAACCTTTGGCTGGCTTTGTGGTATATCGTGTCGACATGAGTGTTCCACTTTAAGTTCGCTTGAAGGTGGATTCCCAGGAGCTTCATGGACCTAACTTCCTGGAGGAGAACGTTGTTTTATGGTAAGTGTTCCGAGGGATGTGTGGAGCTTTACTGAAGTGAACATACATAACTTTACACTTCCCGGGGTGACTTTCCTTTGACCATTTGTCTAAATCTGTGAGGTCCTGTTGCAGATACGATGGGCTACTAGGTGGATTTCGGATTTCTAGTAAGTTTAAATCATCCACGAACTTCCAGCGCTTGAACGAGTTTGCTTGTTGTGCGGCACTGTTGATGTAGGCCGTAAATATAAGCGGTTTCAGTAAATAAATGTCCCCTGAGGCAGGCAGCATGTAACCGGGACAGTGTCGGAGAGAACCCCGTGATACCGTACTGCCTGGCTTCTGCTAGTGAGAAAGTCGGTGATCCATCGGGCTAGCGATGGCCGCAGTCCGAGTTCTAGTAAGCAGCAGATGGCAACTATGTGACCAAACAGGTCAAATGCTTTGCTATAGTCAGTGGACACAAGGGAGCAAATGGTGTTGGGTCTGTCACAGGCCTTGAATAAAGAATGAGTCATGTCAAGTAGGCAGTGGGTTGTAGATCTACCTTTGATACCTCCAAATTGCTGGGTGTCAATATGTGGTAGTATATCTGTCATGGCCCACTGGCAGATGAACTTCTCTGCTACTTTACTCAGAAGTGATGTTAAAGAAATTGGAGGACGTTCATTTAGGGACGGTGGCTTAGTCTTGGGGACAGTTGCGTTTTTCCATTCTTCTGGAACAGTGCCCTCCAAGAGCGAAGAATTAACCCTAACCTAGACCGGGCTTTTTTGGGCTTGGTGGGACTCGGTGTATCGGGGGTATGTCGTATGACCACCAGATCTTCAGAGGATGGTGTACTAGTAAAAAATTTATATCAACAATTTTTATGTCGTTATGACGTCATATGACGTCATGGTATACAACATAACTTTACCAAGTGTTTATGACAGAATATTAGGGTGTATTAAGTCTTATGTTGCCCATAGCAACACTGGTGACGTCATAAAATGACGTCATGCATATTTAAGATATCTGCCATCTTGGATCATAAATCTTGAATTTCCAATGCATTTTATTTCAGACACCGACTGGGCAGGGAAATACGGCGATCCTTTCCGCTGTCGTAACATACCAGAGAACTTGAATTACGCTTACAAAATGGTGGAGGGAGTGGTGTACGTGTATAAGGATACTGCCAGCATGGATGCCGGGAAGCCCGTAGAACTTCCGTACCCCGACAAGGATGCCTTCCTGAAAGACTATATGCTGATGCTGGCTCTGATGAGTGATGGGCCGATGTACGTATTTGCCTTCACATGATTGATGCTGATTGGCCTAATGAAATGAATTAACCAATCACTGAAGAGTTGCTGTTCGGGATTGTGACAATTGGTCTAACGAATTGGTGATTGTTCTGATTGGGCTGATTGGTCTAACGAAATAAATTAACCAATCACTGAAGAGTAATATTTGCTATTCGGGAATGTGACAACAAGTAATCCGCATGCAAGTAATATCTAAATGCTGATTGGATAAGAAATGCCCAATCTGCATGACTGATTGGCTATCTTTGTGATCGGTCTAAAAACTCCTACCATAGCCTTATGTAAAATCTATCACCCCCGTCAAAGGGTATTTTGGTGCCCTCTGGCGCTAGTTTTTGATCTCAGAAGCGAAACAAATGTGGTACAATTCTTTTTTTTTTCAGAAAATCCTTCTGCTATCGCCGCTTACAGTTTCTAGACTCTAGGTTCAAGATCCATCAACTTCTGAATGAACTTGCGGAGTCGGCCGAGACAAAGCAGTCACCACATAGGGACTTCTACAACGTTAGAAAGGTGAAACAAAGTTGCTGAATTTGTGCGCTATTGAACAATAGTGGTGACATGATGCGGGGGCTAAGTGGAGGGCCCAAAATGGGAACTTTTGTAGTCCTTATCAGTTGAAAATACATTTTTTTTCTCGTGAAAATATTAGTCCAGTTCGGAGACTTTAACCAAGTTTTGTTATGTCACCAGTTTAGTGGGCATATTAATGAGAGACCTGAATGATGAGGTCTTGCCTGCCCAGAGCGGATGAATACATGATAAAATCAGGTCAAATGTAGGGTTTGTTTACTGTTGTCAGAGTTTGAGCTGGTCAACAAATGTGCATCCTAAGTATAGTTTACTTTGTATATTTGGGAGGCAGACTTGTGACTCTGTTGTATAAGAATTGTTGAGGTTGATGTTTGGGAAGGTACTTTTATGAGTCCTTATTTAAGTGTATTTAACTGTAGTTTTCAATGGTCAAACATTATAGTGGCCTAAATCTGCCTTTAACCGTGACTCACAGTGAAAACATTAAGTGCACATGTCGATGACCCTAATTTCCTGTCGAACTTCACTAGCTGACAAAGTTGAAACATTCGACACGACTATACGGAAACTTTCTTCATGCAGCTTGGAAGTTTCATCTCTATCAACGCATTCAATAATGTTGTGTACGGATTTGTGGTAACATCACGTGCCCCCCTCCCCACCAGGTGGACACACATATCCATGCCTCCGCCTGTATGAACCAGAAGTCTCTCCTCAACTTCATGCGAACTAAAATCAACCAGTTTGGCGGAGAAATCGTCATCAAGGCTGACAAAAAGGAAAAGACACTAAAAGAGGTAAGTATTTGAAATGTGAACATTGGTTCATGGAAACTAATGTTAGGCCAGAAATTTTTACTTCTTAGTTGTAGATATATGTCACATAAATATATACCAGATATCATAGCATTAGTATCCAAAAATGTCTGAAAACAATTCACTTACACTGTCCGAAATTTTTCCTTAAATAATTTCATCATGTAAGAATTAGTGCACTATGCACCAAGTAACATCTAGTGTCAGTCCACAGTAAACCTGCCAGAATTGCCCTGATGAAGATGACAGTCGGTCATCAAAACGTCGGCTCGTAAAAATAAATGGTTGTGATCAAAGAACTTTGCTATTAATTCACTTACAGTTAGTATTGGAAACATGTATAAACGCCTGTCTTTCATACATTTCGTATTTCTAAATCCTATGTTCTCCCTGATACAGGTCTTCGATGAAGAAAGTTTAACAGCGTACAACCTGACAGTGGACAGTCTGGATTGTCATGCAGTGAGTCTTGCTATTTCCCTAGCTATTTATCTACAACAGTAAGTTTCTTCATTGTTGAAGTCGGCATTATGGCAAGGATAGGAAAGCATCCAAACGTTCGAATTCCCAAAAGGGAAGTGAACCTTATTGGCACTGCCATCAACATGCAGTACTACTGGTGACATGCTTTTCTGCTGTCACAAATATTGGTTGTCTGTAGTATCAATTTTGGATATTATTCTTCGCGGAAGGAACATGTTGTTTTTGCTCAGTTTCCTCTTCGAAACAAATAAGGTCAACGACATGGGCCGAGCGACTGCCACCATGGTAACTGGTGATGTAGCAGACACCCTATGGTGTGGTATTACATTATGTAGCAAGTGGCAGAACATGGAGTTGGAGTGGCTGTGTTTATGTCTGTGTGTTTAATCCTACCTAGACCGGGCTTTTTGGGCATGGGGGACGGGGGGGGGG